>NW_015510432.1:11508-12131 GCF_001515645.1 Sinocyclocheilus grahami
GTGGGATGTTCTAGACAGCTTTGGCTTTGGAGCAGCTGTGGTTTTGAGGAGTCAGAGGAGAGGGTGAGGATACACACACAGTTTGACCTCTGTTAACGATGACAGAAGAGATGAATGTCCCTTAATTTACTGTGTGTGTCTGTGTGTTAATTTCCCATCAACGTGCATTAGAGCTGGCTACTATAGGTGTTGTCCCCGGTAGGTAAGATGACTGAGGGTGGACAGACGTGCTGAGTCAGCTGACGGACCTTTTGCCTGCCACATGCCTGTCTCACCGCAGGACGAGGCAGACAGCTGAGGTCTATATCTTCTGTTCTCTGGCTCTCGCTGCATTAGCCTCTTCGTGACTGCTGTGGGCACAGTGTCCGCCAGAGTCTGCCCGTTGATGAAAATGTGAGTAGCGTTTGCTTGTGCAAAACTCGCCACCACAGTGTTAGTGTGTTTTGAGGAGTCAGAGGAGAGAGTGAGGATACACACACACTTTGAGCTCTGGTAAAGATGACAGAAGGGATAACTGTCATTTTACCTTGAAAAGCAAGGACTTTGAATGTTGGCTTGACAAAGACTTTTGAAAAATGTCTAAAAAGGCCGGATGGATGGATAGATAGATAGATAGATAGATA
>NW_015510433.1:0-679 GCF_001515645.1 Sinocyclocheilus grahami
ATCGCGATACATATTGATATTGAATTATTGTCCAGCCCTAGTACAGAGAGAGAAAGTAATAAAAATATCCCAGAGCTGGAGTTACAAAGGCAGTGCTTGATACAAACCTCATGAGCTCGATTCAAAAATATGAGTGTTGCATTTGGCAATTTCCCGAGTAGGTGAAAAAGAAAAATCTTAAAAATACTTGGCAGACATATTACCGAGAACAAAAAATGTAGGGGACAATTAAAATTATACTTTTTGGCTGGTGGTGAAAGATCTTTAAGGGGGGTTTGGGAGCTTTATTTAAATGAGATAAATATAATATTTGATATTTGATAACTACTATAAATATGGCCCTTTGTAAATCTAAATAAATAAATAAATAAATAATCAAACAAACAGACAAACAGGTCTCATACATTTACATATATAGCAATGAACTGAAGTATGACAGTGTTTCAGATCACCTCTGACAGCAAAGCTTATCACCACAAGACTGGGGCTGATGTAGTTTTTTCTATGACTTTCACATGATGTCAGCATAGAAAGCAACTATGTTAAGAAAGTCGAAAAGAAACAGAGGCTAGAATGGCAACCCCATTCTGCAATCGAATTAAGTCTAAAAAAATTCAGGTGGTTCAAAGTTCATATTCAAATGCATAACTTACAATACAATACAGAGTCAAATCTGAAG
>NW_015510433.1:4226-5485 GCF_001515645.1 Sinocyclocheilus grahami
TGGGCATGAAGAGAAATGACATGTAACCGGGTAAACACTCGCTGACAAGATAACTGCATAGCTCGCGTTCTCTTACATGACAGCCCAGCCAGAGGAAATATGTGTGTTCTGTAGAAGCCGTTAATTAATTAGTCCCTTTCCTGATGTTGTTCGTGTATGTTCATCTCAAAGCTTGAGAGTGTGTGTCACAGCATTTAAGGACAGTATTCAATTAGCATGTAATCTAAGAGTGTGCATGCATGTTCATGCCTCACTGCAGAGAGTGTGTGAGTTCTTAGCAGAATCCCTGCTAACGAGAAGAATGCTGCTCAATACTCATTAGCGCACACACACACTAATTACTGTGCTGCTTCACAAAGCGAGCTCTGTTCACACACAAGTGCAGCCACCCTGCATATGTGCAGTTCTGAGAAAAGAGAAAAAGCTACCGGAAGACAAGGCAAAGAGATGAGAGGAAACCGAAGAGAGAGAGACTCCAAGAAAATAATGGAAGCAGGAGGAAAAAATACAAAACAGTCACATTTAACCTTCTTTTCAATCTGTAGCATTATCACAGTTTCTGTATTAACTATCAAGACTTTTCTTAGCATTTGTACAGCGCAGATGACTAACTTCCTGCTTCTAAGAGCTTAAGACAGTTGTTTTCTTTCTTCTTGTCTCAATACAACCCATTTTATGCAATTAGGCGACTGTTTGTTTCAGCCACTAACTAGAGGAAGCATTTCATTCTTTTATCTTATCAAGCCTGATCAACAGTGTGACTGTCCTGTCTGAGTGGCACGGAGGCTCATTTTCATGCTATAAGACTCAGCTGGTAAAGAGGGATTCCTGCTCTTTAAAAGAGCAAAGTTTTGATCATGAAATGAACACTAAACAAGTCCAAAAGAGTAACAGTTTTCTGGGATCAGTTACTTATTATTGACTGATTATTTATAATAGTGGACAAAGGTAAATAAGCATATTAGAATGATTTCTGAAGGATCATGTGAAAAACTTTGTGAATGTTAACCACAGATGTATGTTTATTTAAAATAAGTTAAAATGAAAGTGTGTAATTTCTGAGCCACTAACATTACTAAATGTAATTGTCACACCTTCACAGTGTTTGGACTTTGTTTTCAGTTTGCACCATTTTCACTGTTGAGTTAGCTGTCATGGTTTCTGATTAGTTGTCATTTAGTTCAGATGTGTGTCATTAATTCTCCTCATTTGCTTGTATAGTTAAATCCCCCGTGTCTAGTCATTTGCTGTCAAGTCTC
>NW_015510433.1:7091-7613 GCF_001515645.1 Sinocyclocheilus grahami
AGAGACTCTGGTGGTCAGGCTGAATCCCAGCTCATAATCATATCACAGTGTCCGTCTACTAAAACTGTCTCCTGAGAAATAGAAGTGATAAGCGCTTTGTCGCCCTTTCCCTATTTTTTGAAAAGGACAGCAAAATTTCTCCTCCAATCCGTGTGTGAAATACACAGAGGTAAACAACTCTCCTCTCACTCTTTGATTTCATTATGAGAGGAATGTTTGGCTATAGCACAGGATCACATGAACAGACACATGGGGAGATGTTTGCACATTAGCAAACATTCAGTAAAATTTTATATGCAAAATAGGTCTACTGTCAATAGCGTAGCGATGTATAAAGCACAGCTCACACAGAATACAGTGAATTTGTAAGACCAACTTGAACCTGTAATCTATATTGGGAACTCTTTTACACTCACATGAATTTCCAGACTGTTGGGATTCCAGATGAAATGACTGGATTTTGCCCATAAAAACTCATTAAACACTCTCAGAAAAAAAAGGTACAATAGCTGTCACTGGGGT
>NW_015510433.1:8887-9778 GCF_001515645.1 Sinocyclocheilus grahami
ATTTTCTGTGAACTATGCCTTTAAGGCTACCAAGACAGGACATTTACATAATATCTCTCTCAATCACACACTCTCACATTATGAATGTCAAGGCAAGCATGCATAGACACCGTGATCACACAACACACACACGCTCATATGACGTACATAAAAAGAAACCTCACAGAATCAGGAGAGAACAAATGACCTGCGCTATGGAAACAGATGAACACAGGTTCCTTAAAGAAAAGATATGAAAGTTAAGAACTGTAATGTGAAACAAACTGAAGCGTAAAGCAACTTAAAGAGGAAAAACTAAAAAGAATCAACCAAAAATTCAAAGAACACAAAGGTTTGCTGTTGTAGTGCAGTGAATGAGCGTAAATTCTGCATACAGTCCTGGTGTCTGGATACTAGACCCATATTGGGTTTCATTAAAAACACTATCTACTTGTCATGTAACGGAGGAACGGTTTAGGAATGAGTGAGTGAGTGACATGAGTGACTGCCTCTTGATCACCCTAGTGGTTTCCATGGCAATTGAGCACCACAGCTTGTGAATTCATCTAAAGAAATATCATGGACTAAACTATGTTCCTTGGGTGAATCTTGCAGGTGGTGGCTGAAAAGAAGCCACCTGACAGATAGAGCTGTCAACATTGGTTTTGGAGAACAACGTTGATGTTATCAAAAACTGCTCTGTTTTGTGTATTGTACTTGAATCCGAGGAGGAAAGAATGTTTTATTTATATACTTCAAAAGACTAATGATGAAGGGAAAGGCATAGAAACATGAGGCTCATATGACTATGCTCACAACAGCACAGCCTAAAGCTCTTTTTAGGTTGCCAAAGAGTGAATGATACACATACAAGCTAAACGGTCTCAAAGTACATTCTATATATATATATAT
>NW_015510433.1:11657-12131 GCF_001515645.1 Sinocyclocheilus grahami
GAGCAGTGTAATCAAATGGCCTCCTGTGTTGCCTAGAAACGCAACAAACTCTGTGTGTTCAGCCTCATCATTATGACAGATCAAGTGATAACAAACATTTGCACACAAACACAAATATGCCAACACAAGTGACTACATACACATGTGTCAGGGCAGTACATACTTCAGCTATGCACATACAGTATGTGTCTGCATTTAAAGGGATAGTTAAACCAAAAATTATAATTTTGTCATCATTTACTCACACTCATATCTTCCCAAACCTGTTTTAAATTCTTTCTTCTGCAAACACAAAATAATACAGTTTCATAGAAATTGGCAATCAAACCGTTTTGGTGACAATTGCCTTTCATTCTAGGAAATTTCGAAGATTTTGTTCCCCAGGAGAAGAGGTTTAGAATGACGTGAGCAGGTCTACACAATGACAAAATTTTCTGTGAACTATGCCTTTAAGGCTACCAAGACAGGACATTT
>NW_015510434.1:0-889 GCF_001515645.1 Sinocyclocheilus grahami
GAAACAGTTGCAGGCACTTTTTACAGTGAATATGTTGTAATATAACCTGATTGTAATTGTATAACCTGACTGTAATTTACCCTGACATCTAATGACTCATGTGTCTTCACTCTCATTCCTGAGCAGCAGTGAAGCTGTAAATGGCTTCTGATGTTGTGTGAATGAATAGCTGGAGTCAGATCCGTGCGTTTAGGGGTCTCAGGGCTCAGCTGAGTTCCCAGCAGGCAGAGTAGAGGCTGAGGTTGTCTCTGTTGACCCAGATCCAGACCGTCTGTGATGTGTCACTGCAGCAGCACAAAGACACAGAGATCCAGTCAGTCATGTGACGTGATTGAGTGACTGCAATTCATAACGAATGAGTGTGTGTGTATGTGGCAGAATTATTATCACTAAACCTAAAACCATAAGAAAAAAAAAACATTACTTGGAAAAAAAAATAAAAAATAAAAAATATATAAAAAATATATAAAAAAATATAATATTTTTTTTTAATTATATTAAAAAATTATATATTTTTTAATATAATAATGAGCGTGTGCATGTGTGGCAGGGTTATTATTGTTAACTAAAACTAAAACCATAAAAACTCGTTTAAATATTTAAATTTTTAATTATTTGAAATAAAATAAACATGGATTTAAATAAAATAAAAATGTCAAAATATAAAACAATATATATAAAACATTCATTTAGTAAGTGCTTAAAGAGCTAAAACTGAATAAGCTAAAACTGAACTGAAGCTTAAAAAATATATAGACATATTTAAAATTAAAAAAGACAAAAACAACAAAATTATAAAAAACTAACTAATACTAAAATAAAAGCAAATAATTTAAAATGAAAGTGTTTTGTAACATTATAAATGTTATAGTAAAATTCATAAATGTCA
>NW_015510434.1:1903-5236 GCF_001515645.1 Sinocyclocheilus grahami
TATATATATATATATATATATATATATATATGTATATGTGTGTTGTTTCTTCTTATTGTTATCATTTTTAAAAATTTGTAATGCATATTTTAAAGAAATTAATACTTTTATTCAGCAAGGATGCATAAAACTGATCAAAAGTAACATTAAAGACATTTATAATGTTACAAAATATTTCAATCTTACTGACTCCAAACTTTTAAGCGAATAAAAGTAATGTGTATTACAAAAATGTATTCAAATGATTTTATTAATTAAAAATATTATTATTTATTAAAATACATTTTGTGTATATACAAGATTTATTTATTTATTTTTTACATTTATAAATAAAAAAGTACCACATTAAAAAAAAAAAAAAGGATCACAGTCTCCACAAAAATATTAATCAGCACAACTATATTCAACATTAAAATTAATATCACCGATTCCACATCTCTTACCTTGCTGCCTGTGCTTTTCACTCTTTGTTTATCTGCTTTGTCTTGTGGATTAAATATTAATAGGTGAAATTAATCGTTTACATTCAAGTCACCAGTAGATGTTGAAGTGTGATTTACATAACCCTTCCTTTATTTATTTTTTCCACTGCATTAACAAATATGTGCTATATCCACTGGAAACCATGAGAAGTTGTTCCCAAGGGTGTGCTATATATCTTTTAAGGGGATCTTTTCCCCGAGAGGCTTGTACAATTCACATCACTGACTATTGTCAGGACTTATGGAGCAGAAATAGCCACAGCGTGCAGAGACTTATGACATATTGTTGGTTGAAACTCATTGGGTATGCAGGATTCAGACTGCTGGCACGGATGTTTTCCTGCTATCAGACTGCTGATGAGGGTTTACGCTCATAGAGGGCACACTGACTGCCAATATGACCTTTTCTCCAGAGACCTGATGCTGATGACGGGGTCCCGGCAGGCCTGGAGAGAGTCTGTGTGTTACGACCGACAGTGTGAAGCAGACAGCTGCATGGACTTGTATTTTTGCCCTTTTGTCTAGTTCTTTCTTCTGTTTCTTTGTTCAGATGTATGTTGCAGGTTGCACTGAAGTGTCAAGGTTATATGTTGTAAGGCCTTTCAGAGCCGTGCTGGAGTGTTGCGGCTCTGGGATTGAATTTAAGACTTTGTGCTCGGAAAAAAAAGGCAAAATACATTCCTGCTAGACTTGTGGGAAGGAATGGTGGTGTTAGAGAGGATAAAGCACTTAAATAGATCTAAATAAGCTATTCTGATGGGATTCTCATACAGCATTTCACTGGCAATGTAAAGGTCATGGGTTCAAGGGAAGGCGCTTTGGATCGCTTTTTCAGAAAAGTTGGAAGTCTTGATCTGTAGAGACAAGTTCATATCATCAAATCAAGGTTGTCCAGGTGCGTTGTGCTCCCTTTCTTTCTTTCTTTCTTTCTTTCTTGTTTGCTTATTTGGTATATTTATTGCTTTTGTTTGCTTGCTTGTTTGCTTTAATTAATTTCTTATTTGCTGTATGTATGTATGAATTGGGTATTATTAATAATAATTAATAATGTATTCTTATTTGCTTATGTTTATTTGTTTATTTATTTGCTTATTTATGCTTATTTATTTGCTTATTTGTTATGTTTGATTGCTTATTTCTTTGCATATTTGCTGTAATTATTCATTATCTTATTTGTTTTTTTAATAATTTGCTTTTTTATATATATTTTTTTATTTTATTTATATTTGGAATGTTTATTTGCTCATTTATTTATTTATGCTTATCTGCCTATATATGTTTTTTGCTTATATTTGTTTATTTTCTTCATTTATTTGCTTATTTCTGCTTATTTGACATATATTTGCTTATGCAGCTGCTCCTGAAAGTCTCTACATTTTCATTTTATGAGTTGACGTTTCACTCTGTTTCCAACAACACTTAAAATAATAAATATGATTTATTATAATTTTATTATTTTACAGCAGTGATATTTTTTTTACATACAAAAACAAATAAACAAATGCATCTTTATTTATTTATTTATTTATCTGTATATTTATTTATTTAATTAATAGGATGTTGCATTCAGAATCAGAATCGGCATGAGTTTTCTGAGTCTTTCCAAATGCAGGTAACAACAGGTGCTCAAGCTTCTCAACTAGTTCAAGCTGTGTGGTGGAACACAGTCCAGATCCCCATCGGTGTAGCCAAGGTGGTCTAGCAGCTTTAGTATGATTAACCAGTGTGTGTCCCAGTCTGACTTCAGCTGATCATCAGCCCTCTATAAACTTTGACCTGGCACTGTGACTATCAGAAGCTGATTTTAGCTGTGTATTTTTAGCATGGTAAAAAAAAAAAGGTGGTAACCACAGGGGAACACAGTTAACACAGGTGTGCACATGTTAATTAACTCAAAGGAAGATGATGAATCCAGATGGCACCAGATGGAGCTGATGTGGAGCTCCTGCGTTCCTGCTTGATGATATTGGACCTTCTCACTGGTTTCCACTCTTAAACTCAGCTGGATGAGATCTGGACGCTTCATGTCAGTTGTGTCCGACTGCCTGGAGAAACCCTTTCACTCTCGTTCTTTAAACATTTCTTACATGGTTAGCCAATATGTACGTATATTTTGGCTTCAATATGGATTTCAAAGCAAATTTGAAATGAACAGATCCAACTCAAATCTGTTAATTGGCAGATTAAATATTCCAGTAGATATTGAAGGTTTATTTGACCCGGAAATATAATTTGCTAACAAGGTAGGTTTTTATTTTATTTTTATTTTTTTTGAAGGTCTACTAAAATTAAAATCTCCTGGTAACACTTTATAATAAGTTTAAATCAGTTAACAATAGTTAATGCAATACTGCATGTATCATGAACTAACAATGATCAACATGTTTCACAGCATTTATTAATCTAGGTTAATGTTAAATGTTAAACAAATAACTGTAATAAATCCATAAATCAAATTTTGATAGTAAAGTCTGTAAACAGACTTTGATTTTGGCTTGAGAAAGCCTACATTAAATGGAATGGAATGCAAGTAAATGTTATAATACACATGAATGCATTATTATTATTATTATTATGAAACTTGACAATAAATATGCTGGCTTGCGTTTATTCAGGAAAATTAAGTAAATAAATAGTTTTTTTATATGTAGTAACGAGATGGTAAAGTTTGTAAGCAAACTTTCATGTTGGCTTGAGAAAGTCTCGCTTGGATGTTATTTTAATAATACATCAAATAAATGCTAACTCTTAAATATAACTATAAACACATTATTAAATCATATTGATTATATTAATATATTATTAGAAAATCCGCCGTTATACTGTAAAGCTTATTATTATTATACACTAA
>NW_015510434.1:5953-6304 GCF_001515645.1 Sinocyclocheilus grahami
CTTGACAAAATACATTGAAAAAAAAAACATATTTTAAATATATTCTACCCTTTCTTAGCATAGCATAACATATGTTTATATATAATGGTGAAAATAGCAGATTGAATGATTTCTGCTGATTAAATGAAACATAATAAATATAAATATCTAAATAAAAAAGTATTTAAATATCACTAATTTGATGCTAAATTACTTAAACCAATGGTAAAATAAATCTAAAATATAGTAAAATGTTTTCTGTAATTATAACTATTATATAAATGTAATATAACTATCTAAATAGTAATACATTTATACAGTTTATATAATAGTTATTTACGGCAACATTTTTATTTTAGATTTTTTTTTTTT
>NW_015510434.1:8039-8843 GCF_001515645.1 Sinocyclocheilus grahami
GCAGGTATGTCTTGTTAAATCATATTTAACACAGACAGCTGGAGGACTACATTTCCTCTGGCCATCTAACCCTAACCTCTCACTTTGTAATCTAATCTACTAATTTAGCAGAAACATCACAGAGCAGTTGAATGGAAATATGGCACTAATTGTTTGTTTTAAAGCTGATCTCTTACTGAAAAAGGGCATAAAATGGTTTTGGATGGAGTGAAAGTGCATTTGAGATGGGATAATGTCTTTAATGGTAACGATAACTTGCGTTGAGTGCTACATATTAAATATTTGATGAGATGCTGTATATTTGATAGAATATCTCCAAACTCTGAATGCCACAATTGAGATTCCTGTGTGCAGATTTGGGATATTTGTAATGCATTGGTCTTTCCAGACAGACCGTCTGCGGGCAAAACCACAAACCGAGTGAGGAGTGACCTTGGGTTGTGCATGAGGTAAAGTAAGATTTAAAGAAAAATGTAAATCCTTTTTCAATGGAAATGCATTTCCTCCATTATAGTTCAGATCACAGTCAACAGCATATTGTAACTTGGCATGTCATGGTTATGAAATAAGATTGAACAACGGCGTTTCTGTGAGCTTTTGTTTGACGTCAAACCTGGTGAGATGTTCCAAGTTTGTAAATGTGCATGCATAAATAAGACTTGAAAGATTTTAGTGATTAACAGTTTAATTTCAGTCTGTTCCTCACACAGATACATCATACGACTTCAAAAGAATGTCTCTTCTGATTATTATCAATGTTGAATATTTTTGTGGAAACCGTGATGCATTTTATTTTTCAGGATT
>NW_015510434.1:10384-11198 GCF_001515645.1 Sinocyclocheilus grahami
ACGGCACCCATTCACTTCAGAAGATCCATTGGTGAGCAAGTGATGCAGTGCTACATTTCTTCAAATCTGATTGGGAAACAAGCTCATCTACATCTTGAATGGCCTAAGGGTGACTACATTTTCAGCAAATTTTTATTTTTGGGTGATCTATTCTTTTAAAATACATGTAGGAATCACAGAATAGTTAACCAAAAATGGAGATTGTATAATTTATCAATTGTTATTGTTCCAAAACCAGAATCTACATACAGCTCTTTTCCATAAGAAAATCAGTGATCATGACTATCTAGCCCCAAAAAATGACTAAAAACACCATAATGATACCACTAAAGTAGTCCTTAAGAGTCTTGTACTGAGAGTCTAGGTTTTATAGTGCACTTTGTTGAAAAACACATGTAGGTTTGAGTAAACTATGAATAGAAATTACAGTATGCAGGTTTGAGTAAATTACGAAAGACGTCTATTTCTTTAAAATCTACAGCTGTTTTCACAAAGCCACAGAGTGAGATTCATTTTTGTGACTCATTTTGTATTTCTGTGAAGGCAGTACGTGGACGAACAATGTCTTGCTGCAGGCCTCATTAAAACAGCTCAGCTTGTTGCCTTTAATTGTAGACATTGTCCTTGTTCTGTGCCCTACACACTTAAATAATTATAATGATCATAAGAAAAAGAATAAGACGATGACAGATTTTTCCCTGGATAATTAGGTTCATCTCCTCCGGCAGTCTCTCTGTTAAATCTGAGAGTTTTAGCTTAAATAATGGATGTTAAATCAAGCATGCAACCTTCAGTTCTCGTACAGTATGAGCTG
>NW_015510434.1:11698-12129 GCF_001515645.1 Sinocyclocheilus grahami
GTGTGATGTGAATGGAGACAGTGGTGCTCCTCTTACAAAGAGCAAATTAACAGCCGTGAAGCCGAACAATCGCACTGTTGCCATTGGAAACCGGCAACTTTATGAACTTGCCTCTGAGAATAAAACCACTTTGCCATGTTCACACTCATGAGAAATCGATAAATTGTGGAGGAACTTCTTGTTAGCAAGAGTATGGCCAAATCAAACCATGCAAAGTTAACTGTGTAGGAAGTCACAGCAAGTTTAAGATTCGTTCCAGCCTCATTTTCAGTTAGAAACTGAATCAAGAATTAAGTTATAGGTTATAGGTTGTTTTAAGGCAAGATACTAAACGCAAAAAACATTCATGCACTGATCAGTTTTGAGATTTTGGCAGTTTGTCATTGTCAAGTTAACAAAATGTCTAATTGTTGCCAAATGTTGTCTGTGAA
>NW_015510435.1:0-717 GCF_001515645.1 Sinocyclocheilus grahami
GATGGAGTTGGATCCATGCATAGGCCTGCAGTCGTGGGTGTAGAGGGAGTAGAGGAATGGGCTCAGCACACAGCCCTGTGGTACGCCGGTGTTGAGTGTGATGGTGGTGGAGTAGGTGTGACCTGACCTAACATGCTGAGGCCTGTTGGTCAGAAATTCCATAATCCAGTTGCAGAGTGAGGTGTTAATGCCCAGGTCTCCAAGTTTAGTGGTCAGCTTGAAGGGAATGACAGTGTTAAATGCTGAGCTGAAGTAAACATACAACATCCGTACATATGTGTTATTATTGTCCAAGTGTGTGAGTACCGAGTGCAGCACTGTGCATACTGCATCCTCTGTGCTCCTATTGCTACGGTAGGCAAATTGGTGTGGGTCCAGTGTGGGTGGGATGCAGTTCTTAAGGTGAGCTAGGACCAGTCGCTCAAAGCACTTCATAACAATAGGTGTGAGTGCTACGGGGCGGTAGTCATTCAGGCACGTCGGGGAGGAGTGTTTCGGCACTGGCACAATGGATGTGGACTTAAAGCATGTTGGCACAGTTGCTTGGGTGAGGGACAGGTTGAAAATGTCTGTGAAGACCCCTGCGAGCTGCTCTGCACATGCCCTAAGCACACGTCCAGGAATGCCGTCGGGGCCAGCAGCCTTGCGTGCGTTGATCCGAATGCGGTGTAGACATCTGTGGATGTGAGTTTGAGGGGCTGGTGGTCTGCTGAGAGT
>NW_015510435.1:8845-9623 GCF_001515645.1 Sinocyclocheilus grahami
GAGTATGGGTCACCATACTTGGCCACACGTCACGTCACTTTCACTGTCACTTTCACTTTCACTTTTCCAGAAGATTGAGATAACAGTCAGCAAAGGACTTTACAGCACCTATAGAAAATCTTCCATGTTAGTCCATGCAGTCCATGCAGGTTTGGAAGACTGTACGCTCTGTGTGAAGCAAAAAGGAGCCAAGCTTTATGCAAACACTGTCGATTTCTAACCCAGAGACTCCTTGGCTCTCTGCTGTGTTTGTGTATGTGTCTGTGAATGTCTGCTTAATGTGTCTGTTTCAGACACTAAGGTCAGATTACCAGCGAAGTGAAAAAATTTGGACAGCTTTATGAAACCCAGAGAGTGCTCTCAGCATCAACGTCTGAGTTCAAATTCAGGCCAAATACCTTCTGGGATTACAATATAAAATGAGGCAAATTTTATGGCTAGTAAAAGACATGTTTTAATTTTTCCCCCCTTTTTCCCCCCCATAGACTTACATCTTCCTGCCAATTCATTACAGTGCACATTCTTATGAAATCAAAACGGGCTTTTTGTGGCTGTTAGCTTTGAGACCTTCATATAGTTGACAGTCCTTTAGTGGACACACACTTACAGTCTCATTTGCTGCTAAACCTACCAACAATCTTGATCTTGCATGCATCATTTTTTTCTAATACATCCTCTCTAGGATTAATTTGACTCCTTCCACTAAATTACAGCGTAATTACTACCTGTCACCAACTAGCAGTTAGTTAAGTTAGCACTTGTACTTTATTTTTTTCAA
>NW_015510435.1:11202-12123 GCF_001515645.1 Sinocyclocheilus grahami
TTTACACGTATGTTTGGAAGCTCTAGGATTTCAAAAGCATGTATCCAAAGGACAATGAGCACAGAATTTGTTTCCCTCTGGTCATACAGTATATTTATGCCATTAATATTTCATTGGGGTCTTGCATATCCTGGTCTGTCAAAGTTTGATCTGGTATAAAACTTATTTTAGAAATTCTTGTGTTTCACGGCAGGAAGTCATACAAGTTTGGAACATCATGAGTAGATGATGGCAGAATCATTTATCATGTACTTTTTTTTGTTTACTTGTCCACATTTTAATGGGTGCTTTGTGTAATTGTGCAGACTGCTGTCATTTCCACGGAATCTTTTGAATGCCAGTGACACAAGGAGAGGCATAGCCAAGGCCTTCTCTATGTGGAGCGATGTCTCGCCCTTCAGTTTTCGTGAGGTCCCATCTGATCAAGAGGCCGACATCAAAATCGGTACATCAAATACATTTTTGTTTGTTTGTTTGTTGCAGTACAGAGGAATTTGAAGTGAAACAGTAACACAGAATGAGGTAAGTTGGTGGTTTTGTGTTTCTGAGAAAAAGGTTTTTCGGCATAATTTGCCAACTATGGTCACAACTTCCATCATTAATGACATAGTTCAAGGATTTGGTGTTTCCCAAATCTAAAGTTTTAGCGAACATTCGCAAACACCATCGCAAATTTGTATGGTTGGAACTACATCTCTCAACCTGTGGTTAGAAGCACACTTTGTTGTTACTATGACATGTGGAGATCATGCACTTGAGCAAAATAAGCAAGCCAGCATGTAGTTCAATCTATATCTTTCATTCCATACATATACAATTTCATTCTACATCTTTTCGTTTCTTAAGAGAATTAAAGCACTGTTTTTGAAGAGTGCGCATGTGTGTACCAGCAAAATAGCAGAGAACAAAAACAAGATTCTT
>NW_015510436.1:0-4319 GCF_001515645.1 Sinocyclocheilus grahami
AATCAGGGTAAACAGTCCCCTTAAACCAGACACCACTACAGAAAAAGAATAGAATACAACAGAATAAAGCACACTTAAATAGAACAAAACAGAATAGAATATAGCACGATGAACCTGAAGAAAATAGAATAGAAATGAATAGAATTAAAGGGATTGTTCACCCAAAAATTTTAATGAAGTCATTATTAAGTTACCCTGTTGATGTTTAAATGCCATTAATATTTTTTAGACAAATTTAAAAACAAAATTTCCTGTTCATGCTCGTCCATATAATGGGAGTGTGACAAGCAACCAGCTTCAAACTTTTAAGAAAAAAAAAGCAAAATACTGTAATGTACCACAGAATGATCCCACATGACTTGTGCCCCACTTTCCAAGTGTTATGAGGGCATGTGATGAGGTTTGGTAAAAAAACTAATTATTATTTACTATTATTTAACGAAAATCCTGACCTTGGTCGTTGGTCTGCTGAGAATGACTGCATGCGTTCATGAGACCGTACTACAGCAGCAGTTCAGAAGCACACAAGTGCAAGAGAAATCAAATCTATCAAGTGATAAAACTAAAAAGTGCAGTGCAGCCTAGAAAGTGTACAAAAGTATACAAGTATACTTTTTTCTTTGAGGTGAATATCTCTTTTCAGATATAAATTCAAGAACCCGCTTTGGTCAAAGTATAGGTGCCCTATTTCATATTATGTTTCATTAACTAGAGATCACTCTGTGATACTATTGCTTTTTCACATTTTTTATATGGGCGAGCATGAGCTGGATATTTTTTTCCATGAGCCGGGACTCAAACTCGGGATGCCCGAAGTGCAAGAATTTGTTTAATATAACTCCTGAATAAACCTGTTTTTACTCAGTCATAAGAGAGGGTGAGCGAACAGTGCTTTTAAAGATTGTGCGAATGTAATGGCATGTGTTTGCTATGCAAGCGCAGCCACTCTAAACAGTTTATGATTACAAAACTTCTTACAATTCCAAGAGCGCTTTTATCAGCAGCCACAAGATGGCACCACATCCTTTAAAAACTAATATCTCACAAAAACCTGCCCAGGTCACTTTTCACCACATGATCAAAATAAATTTTTTCATGTTGTTATTATTATTATAAAATTTTCAATGAGGAATTTACATTCCCATAATGCATTAAGATTTTTTCATAATTCTCAAAAGTGATTGTTATCTAGTTCTTATTAATGTCATTTAATACTATAAATATTTTTCTCATTAAAAGTAACAAGAATGAGATTTTCTGCATTAAATTATGTTTTTGGAAGTTAAAAATGTCATAACTGGCATGAAAATAATGTCAAAAAGCAAAAACTAGTCCTAAAAGTAGACTTTTTTTTCTTTACGCATATGTGAATCTTATAAAATCTTGACAGGTTATAAGAAACCGTCTTGGATGTGCCTCCAAATATCCAGTTTGGAGTTTAAATTTGGCATTAACTCTGACTTTAACAGTAGTGTAGAGGACAATCTCACCCCTGTAGGGCTTTTTCCCCAAACGAGTCTCCTTTCCCCATAGAACGCAAATAGACGGGCTCCTGACCTGGACAGTCCTCTTGAGTCATCGTCACCTGGGCGAGGTGAGAACAAGAGGAAGAGATATTAGCATGGGATCATCTTCACAGCATCACTGCTTGCCCTTTGCACTGAAATAAACTTACCTTTCCTTTACTGATAATGAAGAATGTGTCTCCTCTTGCCCCCTGGCGAATGATGTAGTCGCCATCCTCATAGTGGGTCTACAGGAGAGAGAAAATTGAGGATGTGAAGATGATATGGAAACAGATGATGGAGAAAAATACAGGTGACACTTTCTACGAAGAGGGTATGAATAAAGGATGTGCAGACACAAGACCCAGCAGATTTCTAAATGGAAAAGAGGCAGCACAACATCTCTCTGACCCTTGGTGTGCTATCTAAGACCTTGACCTCCAGACACATCAGTCTGAAATCAGATATGACCAGCAGATAGGAAACCGAAGCCCACAAAGTCTGACACAAGCAAACACTTTGTTCCAACATCACCTAGAGTCTGACCTCCAACAAAACACCCACATACACACCTGCAGTGACAGGAGACACATTTTTCGTTAATTATCCACAAAATGATCGTAAATTAAAAAAACAAAAAAAACAAACAAACTTATAATTCAGAATAACAGATTCTACCATGATTTATACACTTAAAAATGAAAATGTAATGATATATTTTTACTTGCTTGCTTGTGAGACATTTTTAAAACTACATATGTATAAATACATTTGTGTTTGAATTTTTATTATCTGCAACAGATTTCACAATGACAGATTTTTGCTAAAAAAAAATTCTTAATGGTCCTAAAATTATATGTTTCTTTGTGAATGTAAAATGATATTTCTGTATTTTGATTTTTAATTAATAATATGAATAAAAGTAAAGGTTTTATAATAAAAATATCGATTGCTATGTATGATGTAATTTTGTAGACGTGTTTTAGATATCCAATAAAACATTTTGAATATCATAACATAACTAAACATCACGTGCAAATAACAACTTTTGAGAAGAAAGTGTCTTGATTTTGAACAGTAAATCTATTATTTTCTCATTTAACATGTTTTTTTTTTTACACTTGAGTGTGCAAAAGTGTGTTTGTGCTGTCTTTATTTAAATAAATGCAACTTGGTTTGACGTGCATACATTTTAAGTGTAGCTTAAGTGTAAAAATGCGTTTTAAGTACAGTTGTAGCTAGACTGTTTAAGATGAGTGAATACTCCCCAATGGAAAGCACTCAAGTCGGTGTGAATATTCAGTAATGTTAAGATTCAGATATATCTGGACTCTAAATTCAGGCAGCTACACTGTGTATGTGCAATTAATGGAGGAGCTGCATCAAATATAAGTGACCACAAAGATGATGACGGAAGGAAAAATTCCATCCATGTGTCCAGACTTTCATTCCCCAGAGCCTCCAATATAATTCCACATGCAAAATTAACATTTAATTTCAAAAAGCTTTAGCAAATTTCAGTCTCTTTTAAGGTCAATTATTAGCTGAACAGACTCCCTTCCACTCTCTGCAAATTATATTCATTAAGAAATCATGATTGACAGGTGAGTTATTTTAATGACACAGAGCTCACAGTGCCATTAAATACTCTCATTATTTGATCTTACTTCCTCACATTTGCTCTTCTGTTATTGTTAGTGAATATCACAGATTAACAACATGCCTGGTTAGCATGAACCAGCTAACCCCTGCTGGTAGATGCTATTACATTGCCAAAAAACATTGTTCGCCATTGAAAGCCATTTAAAAGTCGCTGTGTGTTTTGATGGAAATGAAAACAATAGCAAGCATCAGTGTTGTTATTGTTAACTAAAAGCTATTTTAAAAGCTAAAAAGTTAAATAGAAATGTTAAAAAAACAAAACTAATACAAATTTTTTAATTAAAATGAACAACGAAAAAAAAAATCTAACCAAATTCAAAATATTAATACTACAATAGTATATAAATAATACTAAAATTGGCAAGCAACATAAACAGTGAATATTTCATTATATTATAGTAGATCTAATGTACCAGAGACCAACATTATAATGTGTATGTCAGAAACGGAGCTGTATCCACTCAATCCACTTTATTTATAATGCTGTCAGTGTTTCATGGTCGCTGTCTAAACCGTACAAATCTGATAGTGTCTGTATTAGACATATTAATAATAAATGTAATTAATAATAAGAGCCAAACCAATTTCTGTGTTGTTGTTGTGTTATTGTTATTATGAGGCTGTGAATCATGTTTTATCACAAAGGCTACTGCACAACCACAGCTACTGCAAGATTATCAACAAATCCACAAAGAATGGAAAACAACAACCTTTCACCCCTAAACACAGGGAGCTGTGGGTCTCCATCACTCACTCCCCAGTGATAATGTCGTATGCTGACGAGGTGAAGCGAGGTGATGTGGACCTCTGTGAATGATAGACTGACTGATGACTAAGATATTCACAATGTCTACGGCTCATCTTTTCATGCTATTCTTAGATAAAACATTGATTTTGCTCCTTTGATGCTTTGTGCAAAGTGGACCTCATATGTCGACTGTCTGAGAACCGGTTATTCTCCATCTTATTCAGGACGAGAGAGTACAAACAACTCTATGATTCACTCCACTACAACTTATTAAACCATGTGCATTCACTACAAGACAAGCAGGTCTATAGATGCTCCCAAATTATTGATGATATGAATGAGGAGCTTTTATAACTTGAGTTGTGAGTCTTTCTTGCTGATAAACAGTCCCTGATGGAATCTGC
>NW_015510436.1:7026-7948 GCF_001515645.1 Sinocyclocheilus grahami
ATGAAACCAGCAGTTGCTAAAAAAAACAAGGTATTCAAAATATCATACAGCAGTAAAATAATGCAACATGCTACGTTTTGTTAATTTGAATAAACATAATGAGAAGGTTTGTGAATCAAAGTTGATCCAAAGTTCCAAATCTTAATAAATCAAACTTTTGATTCCTTTAATATTAGCTTATCTAACAAACAAAAATGACAAGTAAATAAGCTATAAGCTGGAGTGGTGCTTGTAAAGTTTGAATGTTGAGCAATCAGTGCACAAGGATATAAATGCTTAGATTTATTAACAGTTGTGTTTGCTTAAGGATCAGGAAGATCTCTAACCTCCTCAAGGACATCAGCCAGCTTGCTCAGTATTTGTTCTGGAAGACCCCGGAACGTCAGGACACTGTCAATGAGAGACAACTTACGTCATTACATTGTTAAAATGAAACAATCACATCTGTAAATGTGTGATGGATTAAATTCTTATCCAAAGCTGAAGAGTCTTTTGGTGTTTGTTCATGTTATGTAACTTCAGTGTTAAATCCTTCAAAATAACACAAGTATTTCATTATTATCCTCGGAAACTTTCAACACTTTTTAATTTCATTTCCCACACTTTATGTAATTCAGTGCTTATTCTCAGTGTACACTGGGTGCATTTTTAGTCTGACTTGATATGGTTGAAACAGCTGGTCACCATCACATATTGAAATAAAGCTGCTCTCTGCCACGGAAACAAGAATCATATCCCTCAATGACCATTATACAACATTTCTAAACATATCTGGTCATGTGTTGCGTAATGGAGGAAAAGGTTTGTGTCTGGCTAATCTGTATATGCTGAGCTAATTTGCCACAAAGCCAAGGCATTATCTGCATTAGGTAATAAAAGCTGTAATTTATCTAAATCTAAGTGAATCATGTTTAGGATGAGA
>NW_015510436.1:9389-9914 GCF_001515645.1 Sinocyclocheilus grahami
GCAATGAATTGCAGAATCTTCCAAGAAACTCGTCTGTTCTGCCTCAGTGTCTTTAAAGTCTTTGATGAATACTTCTTTCAACCAGTTTGGCTCAGGAGCCCAACAATGCAGAATTCTGTCTTTAATATGTAAAATATGCCCCATGCTCTCTTCTCTGGGTGCCATTATGCAAATTAAGATGTCAGATTATAAAGAAAGAGATGCACTTCCATAACAAGACAGCTGCTCACCTTTTCAATAACTCCATGTACTCTGCATGTTTGATGAGTCCTGTCCTCATCATGATGGTTTGGAAACACTGTCTGTCGATGGCCCATAACTTCACACTGGTGACAGCTGAAACACACATCAGAAAACACGCCATCAGTTTGTGCATGCAGTTTCCTAATCATCAACACCCAAAGCTTTTCTTGCCATATGAGCTGATCATGAAATGTTGATATTTTTATTAAATAATTGTGATGAACAATGTACAGTGCACAGCATAAATGAGTACACCCCCTCTGAACCTTAACAAATTCATCA
>NW_015510436.1:10915-12119 GCF_001515645.1 Sinocyclocheilus grahami
AACACTCTTGAGCTGCTGTGAGAGATTCTGTAGAGACGAGCTGAGGAACACTCCCCATTAAAGACCAGAGCATTTAAGGAGGTCGTTCTCCAGGAGTTAAAACAGCACAGATGTGAAAATTTGTCATGAACTTGTACACTCAGTGCCAAGAAGGGTCAGAGCAGTATACTTAGAGTTATGGAGGACATATTAAGTTCTAGAATATTACACTTGGGTGAATTAAATCTAGGTTGTACTCAATTCTGCAATCCTTCATTTAAACAAAAATTGGCTAAGTTTCTTATTTTACAGATATTAATGGCATGTATTTCTCTGTTTTTATTAAGAATGTTTAATACATTTCAATTTTGCCATCTTTCTATGAATTATATTAGTGATTATTAAGAAAATACATATTTTATATTGAATCAGAGGGGGTGTACTCATTTATGCTGTGCACTGTAATTGTCCGTTTGATTCATGTCACCTAGAGTACAAGCTTAATAATATTCAAGCTTGCACTCAATAAATGAAGAAAACAGATTTATTATTTGACAAAAATATCAACATTTCATGATCAGTTCATATTATATATATATATATATATATATATATATATATATATATATATATATATTTCTGTTGTTATGGACAAATTTATTTATTAAATTACTCAAAAATTAAAACAAGGTGACAGCCACAAACTTGAACGTAATACACACAAGTAATAAAACAATATATAACTGCTGAATTCAAACCAAAATGATAAACAGCAGTCATGTGACTAAACATTTACAAAAATTGCAGCATGGACCGCTGGATATTTCATCATCAAAGTGTAGACTCAAAGGAGGAATACAAGGACTGAAGACAGCATTCCTGAGAAAGAGACGGTATTCTAGGAAAGTGTGTCTTTAAGACACTCACATAAGCTGTCAACAGCTGTCTAGGAAGAAGGAACGTCTAGGTTACTTGTGTAACCCTCGTTCCCTGAAGGAGGGAACGGAGACGTTACGTCAGTGACTGACGAATTGGGATCTCCCCCGAGAGCCCAATCCCCTTCGAGTGTTAACTAAACAAGCCAATGACAGTTGGCGTGTGTGTTTCGCCACGCGCACCCCGCCCCGCAGCGCGGGTATAAAAGGAGAGCGCGTGCAAACGCACATCAGTTTGTCGCTAAGTGCCGAGACTACGTGCCCCGGCCGTACAGCGGTGGTACAGCAAC
>NW_015510437.1:0-1415 GCF_001515645.1 Sinocyclocheilus grahami
CATCTAGCATTTTGTCTGTTTAAACAAAGAGAACATGTTTGGTCTGTTTAAGAAAGGCAGGCAAGAGTGTTCTTCAATTTTCCATTTAAGATTTCCATAATGCTGACCTTTATAGATGTGATCTCGTGGGTCTTCTCTGATCAGGTCTCCTTCAGGATGGGGTGACAAGGGGATCGGCTCAAGGAGCCTATCGTAACTCGCTTTCGTTTGAGGTATGTGATCAATATCTCCCATTTGTAGAGAAGATTCATCTGACAAAAGAAACGAGTCTACATGTTATCAACAAGTCCTGTAAAAGTCATAAAAGGCTATATTTATATGCCTCTACCCCACATTTTATGTTTCAATAGCGAATATATCAACACTGGCAAGAACTTGTCCTTGTTAAGCCTAAATCTCCTTTCTGTTGCAGGCATATATACAGTATAACACAGTTTTATTCATGCTTGAAAAATGCCTTTCAGATGCCTTCATAACGTCATATCAACAACATTCTGTCAAACTTTTGGCCATTCCTCTTACTGGGTTCATAATTTTGTCATTTAGGGACAAACGTACCTTCATATAATGATAAAAACTCGGAGGCTATCACAGAAAAAGTGCCATTGTCACGGTTTAAACTCCACTGCAGAAAAAAAAGAAAAGAAAGAAAAGAAAAAGAATCTGAGATTAATAAAATGTACAATTTTAGGTTCATTGTACAAGCTAAATTGTCTACCACACACATATACTGTAGTACATACAGCTATTTCCAGATGATCCATTCCGCTATTCTGTTTTAAAAGGATTTCAAAAAAATATTTCATGTCTTTCACTAACCTAAGGAAGAGAGAGACCCTACATTATGGCATGATACAATCATTTTTGAGTATGCTTTTGAAAAATAAATAAATAAATAAAAAATCCTTACAAGACAGGTTTGGATATCTGGGATGCAAATTTCCAATACTCGCCTGGAGCAGTCCATTCATTTCCTGTCTGATTCAAAACAGAAACATGCCACAATGGTAATCGAAGAGATTAAATGTTTCCTTTAAAAAAACATATTGAAGAGTATTTGAATAATTAAGTCACTTTTAATGTGTACATTATTATATATGCTGTACCAAAATGTAAAACCAAATTGGATCTGCAAACAAATAATGCAGGAGCTGTTTTTTTTAATATATATATTTATTGCATATTTAGTTCCGAAAGCATATTTAAGTATGTTTATATTAATGATAACTGTATCATTAATAAAAATGTCACTTGGATTCAGATATGTTATAACCAGTTTTTATAAAGAAAGGGTCAAAGTACGCACATCCAAAAATGATATACTTTTCAGTGCATATTTTTATATGCAGATTCACTGCAGATTCATGCAGCTGTTCACATGATTGACTTTGATTGCTAACAGGTGTAATCAATTG
>NW_015510437.1:8356-12115 GCF_001515645.1 Sinocyclocheilus grahami
GCTGCTGTTCCATCCATAACATTTCTTAACAGAAGGATTTTCACCTTTGGGGGAAAGATCTTTCTTCTCTTTTTATTTACTTTCAGCAAGGCTAGATAAATGCTGCGGAAGCATGCCTTTCAAGGAGAAGGTCACTACAGTACACTCCTATCTGTAGGGAGGTGACACTAATATGAACTGACCTAGGGGACAGTACTACATATGAAATGGGTCTATGAGGAAGGTCCTACCTGGGAGTTGGGATGGAATCACGTCATATGGACACCTAGCCCAGTACAGGGGCTGACCGGGGCTCTGGGCATGCTAACACCAGTACTGGGCTCCGCCAAGTCTGACTGCCGAGGGGCCTGGAGGATGCTCGACCAGGGTTCGCCATCTGGGGAAGAAAGGTGCTCACATCCCCGTGTGAGGAGGAATGGCGCAGCAAGCGTGACACCGAGCCTGTTCTTCCCGCCACTTAACTTTTACCCAACACATGATAAGAAACTGGCTTTATGCAAAGGTTGTAAGACCTAGCGAAGGTGTTAGGTGCCCAGCCTGCAGCTCTGCAGATGTCTGCCAGAGAGGTACTGTGCATCAAAGCCCAGGATGAGGCAACAATCCACGTGGAGTGAGCCCTCACCCCTAGGGGGCAAGGCTCGCCTTGAGATTTGTACACCAAGGTGATGGCATCCTCTATCCAGTGGGCCAACCTCTGCTTGGAGACAGTCTTCCCTTTCTGCTAGCCTCCGTAGCAGACAAAGAGCTGCTCAGAGCTTCTGAAGCTCCGGGTGCAGTCCACGTATATGCACAGTGCTCGTACGAGACACAGTAACGGCAAGGCTGGATCTGCCTCCTCCAGGGGCAGCGCTTGCAGATTCACCACTTGGACCTGGAAGAGAGTGGTGGGAACCTTGGGCACGTATTCAGGCCGGGACCTCAGGACAACGTGAGAGTAGGCCTGCCCAAACACAAGGCACTCTTCGCTCACTGAAAATGCTTGGAGGTCTCTGACCCTCTTGATTAAGGTGAGCGCATTCAGGAGCGCTGTCTTAATAGACAAGAACTTAGGCTCGAAGCGGCTCAAACTTAGGCATATACAGGAACTTAAACTCCAGCAGCTCAAAGGGACCCCTCTGAAGACCAGACAGGACAACAGAGAGCTCCTAGGAGGGCACCAGGGGTGACCAAGGAGGATTTAACCTTCTGGCACCCCTCAGGAACCTAACGATCAGGTTGTGCTTCCCCAGGGACGGGACGTCCACTGCATCGTGATGTGCCAAGGTCTTCGCTGGGGATCTGTCTCTAGGGCTCATCTAGTTGTCATGGTCTCCGCTGACAATCAGGGCTGTCGAGTTCATCTCTAAGTGGTTTTCCACTATCTGGACTGGATACGGATTGGATCAGGGTGACTGCAGTGACTGTCTAATCTGGATACAGACTGGATCTGGGTAGCTACAATGACCTTGGAATAAGAATGAAACAGACTATGACATCCATATGACATGGATGCCATTCTTCTTAAGATGTAACAAGTACATGTTACCAATTACCCAGCACCGCCAAGGTCGGGATAGATGCCGAACTTCTCCATATCCTCTCGAAAGTGGTAGAAGAGCTGGGTTTAGAGTGGTCTCCACTGGAGGAGCCCTCTCGCAGCCGTCTGGATGAATGGTTCCTGCCGGGGCGCCATCAGGCCCCTCACCAGCTTTCTTCTCCGTTATTCCCGGAGGTCCACAACAAGCTCACCAGGTCATGGCGTGCCCCTTACTCTGCATGCTTCCATACTTCCACTTCATCCTCCCTCACTTCGGTTGATGGCGCTGAAGAAAAGGGATATGAGAAGCTGCCTCCCCTGGACGAGTCAGTGGCCACGCATCTCTGCCCGCCCACTGCCATTGGCTGGAAGGCGAAGGCCGACCACCTGTCCAAGCTGTGTAGGACCACTTCATCTCTCGCTGGACGCACCTACTCCTCGGCTGGACAGGCGGCCTCGGCACTCCATTCTATGGCGGTCCTCCAGGTCTTTCAGGCCAAACTCCTTTCCCGTATGGACGAGTCTGGCCCAGACTCCGCGAAGCTCAGGGAGCTGAGGAGCACAACAGACCTAGCTTTGCTCACCACCAAGACCCCCGCCCAGGCAATTGGGAGATCCATGGCTAGCCTTGTGGTGCTCGAGCGCCCCTTGTGGCTCACCTTGACGGAGATCAAGGTTGCAGACAAGGTCCCCTTCCTTGACGCCCCGATCTCCCCCACCGGCCTCTTCGGACCTGCGGTTGAAGGTTTCGCGGAGCGCTTCACGGAGGCACAAAAGTCATCTCAGGCCATGAGACACTTCCTGCCGAAGCACTCCAGCTCAATGGCTGCTCCTATTCGCCCTAAGCCTATGCCGACTCAGCAGCCCGCGAAACCTGCTACGGCCACTCCCGCCACTCAGGCTGCTAAGCTGCAGCCACGAGGGCACTCCCGTTCAGCTAGACACTACCCCGACCCAAGCTAGCATTGGACCCAACGCCTCAGATGTCTTCCTGATCTACAGGACAGGAAGAGGAGGGGGTTCTACAGAGAATGGGATTGATGTCTGTGGTCATACACTAGCCATGTTGTTTTCATTTTAGTATAATATGTTCTGATTTGTTTAATTTAGTGATATATTTTGTGTTGTGTATTTATGTTTTGCCAAAGTAATAAAATATATTTGTATGATAATTTGATATGCATTGTCTTTTTTAAAGAAAATAACAGAAAAGGAGGTAGTCATTTTGGTGTTATAAGAATATTATATTTTGTAAATGTATATGCAGTATTATACGGAGTCACTGTGCATCACTACAGTAATTAACTGCCAACACTCCTGCCAGTTATTCACTGTAATTCTTGATTTACAGTAAAATACTGGGAACACTGTTGCCAGCTAATCACTGTTAGTGATTAATTACAGTAACTAGCTGGCAACAGTGTTGCAAGTATTTTCCTGTAAAAAAGCCTGGTAATGTCTAACTGTGAGCACATCCAATATCATATTTACTATAGAATAGTTCATTATATAAATATTGTGTTAATTATTCTTGTGATTACTATTTAAACTCTCACTATTTAAATTTGATTTTCCAATTTTCAATTTCAGTATGGATACACACCTAAAAGCTTCCACCCTTATTGCCTGCAGAAACAAGATACAGTTCAAAGGACTAGATGACCTTTTGTGACAATAACGGGGACAGTGTTGTCACACTATATGAGGTAGGTTGTCTCAATAGGGAATGTCATTAAACCAGCTTTTGTAGGACCTTTAAACAGTGAACTAGGTGGCAACAACCAGTTATAACCCAAGTAACTATCCTTAGTAATTTGAATAGGAATTCAGTAAATTCATATTCTGAATTCTTAGTCAAATTTCAATTCTACATCCTGACAAATTCAAATTAAGCTCATGAACTGAAAAAGATTTGATGTTGAGGCTAATTTGAATTTTGCTCAGAGCTGTTAAGAAAAAAGCTTTTATTTATCAGTGGCTTTTCACACATTTTGACACTGTATACTTTTTAATTGATTTCTAAAGATTAGTCAGAAATCAAAACATTCTTTGTCTGTCTGTAACTATATAGCTGCTTGTTATATATCATTTGTCTGCTTGGACTATTGTCTTACTTTGTTCCTCTTTCCTGTTCTGTTTTTGTAAGACAGTTGACAGTAAACTATGTGATTGATTGCCCTGTCATAAAAATTCCATAACCCCACCACCCCTCCCACCCAACTGGAAACCTGTTTGGACACCTG
>NW_015510438.1:0-1057 GCF_001515645.1 Sinocyclocheilus grahami
AGCATGAACACAACCTTTGATTCTCTTTTGAGCAGGAGTGAATCAAGGTATCTAGGCAGTCTGGTGTAAAGCAAGCTCAGGGCAAAAATAAGTAATATCAGGAACAGCTGACAGCTGCTGCCTGCATTTTTAGTGAAACTAGCATGGGTTTCACATAAGCGTGCACGACTCTAAACCAGTGCAATGAAACAATGGATCTTCAATATGGTGAGCCCAATGAAAAGAAAGCATGTCACACATATCATATAGATTAAAAGTGGCAAAAGCATTTCATATTCTGACTTTCATCTTACATCAAGTCAAAATGATAATGGCTGCTTGTGCAGCAAGGCTTTTTAACACTGACTTGTAAACCTCCTTCAAAGGTTTTAAACACTTATCTGTATCTGATTGGTCTTAAATAGAGCCCGACCAATATATCGTTTTGCCGATATTATCGGCCGATATGAGCCTATCGGCGAATATGCAGCCGATATGAAATTTTTTTTACAGAACATATAATGCAGATAAAATGCTTGAAATGGTGTAATTACTTAGTTTGCCCAGCAGAGTGCGCTCCATTGTTTGCTACTGGCGACCTGGATGAAACGCTTTAAAGCTTAAGTTTATGGAAAACCATTGAAACTTTGAACGGCCATATCTCCGTAACGGCGCGGCGAATCCGCACCAAATTCAGGGGGATCTCTTCAGCTCAAGGAACCCTCTCGAATGTGAATCGAGTGTACGTCTCGAGGCCCTCTTTCGAATGAGACCACCCCCGCGTGGACAGCCCCCAGGGTTCGGGAATTACGGGTGGTTAAATTCGCGGTCCGGCGCCAACTGATCTAACGATCCCGGGGGGCTACCGACGCGCGGAGGGTGGCGTTTGAGAGGGCTCCTCGAGCTGAAGGGATCCCCTGAATTTGGAGGAGATCCACCGTTCGCGAGATAGTGACACCAGTCAACACTTTCACTTCAGTAAGGAGGTTTCTTGTTCAGGGAGCATTCACGCGTTGTCTTATTCAACCGTAAATGCCCTGTGAAGTGGACTTCACATGAAATTCTGCCATGATTCCAG
>NW_015510438.1:2674-6772 GCF_001515645.1 Sinocyclocheilus grahami
GTACTGTACTATAATATACACAAAGAATATCGGCCGATGTATCGGTATCGGCCTTTTTTTTACTCCCCAATATCGTATCGGCCCCAAAAAACTCATATCGATCGGGCTCTAGTCTTAAACATCACAAAAAAGGTAATTTAGGTCAACCTAAAAGAAATACAGTAGGAGGAAATTCAAAGAAATGACAACTTGACTGAGAAAAACAATCAAAGATCTTGTGTGCAGTGTAACGGTTTTCAATTGCAAAAGAATCAGTAGGCCTATATACTGCATATATCAGTATACTGTGTAAAAACAAAGCAACAAATTTGAAACAACATGCACTGGGTCTTCAAGTAGCATCCAAAAATTAGCACAAACCTAATGAAGCTTTAAATGAGAGCAATTGGACAACCAGGTTGATATGCTATACAAGTTAAGTAGTTTACAATTACAATGTCTGACCCCACTGACCTTTACTCTCATCCGAAAAGCTCAGAGAAACACATTAATCATCAGACTGGGAGAATATCCATCACATCAATGTTAAGAGAGACAGTGAGATACTCTCACATTTACAGTTATAACTACACTCACTAATGCAAATTAAATTATGCAAAATGTTATGTCAAAGAAATGAACTTCCCCTTCCATTTTAACCAACTGGAAAACTAGTAACTAGGAATATCATAATGCATGGAAGATGTATTATGCTGGTGCTCAGAGGGAGCACATCTTCATGAGACTACACCTCAAGACATTCAGTATGACAAAATGATACAGATGCTGGAAGCACTATGGCAAAGAGCAGAAGCAGGACTTGTTTTTTCAAAATGTGGGTGCAAATAGGAAAGCTACAGAAATAGCATAAGATCTACAAGATCTTGCAAAAAAAGAATCAATGGAAAATGTTTATAATTATTTATTTAGGTTAAAGCTATTTTTCCAAATAATATCACTAAATAATATATAAATATATACTGCAAAGCCTTGTCTTGCACAGTACTCACTGAAGTTCCACTATTAGATAAAGGTAAAACTGGCCTTCATTAGATCAGTTCACTCAGTGATAATGGTGAGTCATTGGGGACCCAGAAATAACAAGATGTAGATATGAGATGTCTAATGTCTGAGTCCCTGGAAAAACTAACTCTACGCCCTTCTCTGAAGTGCATTATATGTGAGATTGAGAAGAGATAAAGGAACCAATTGTTTAATGCAGCAAGGGCGATATCTGACCTGACTCATTTGAACTGCTTAAGATCTTTAATGATATAATGCTGAAGGTGAGGTACAATTCATATTTCTTTATTAAATAACTTACAATTTCACAAACAGTGTGAGTGAATCACAGCGCACTCTCTCTCTCCCTCTCAAAACGCACAAATGGCTTCAAATCACCCACATCGCGTCTCCACTATAAGCGAGCAGCACAGTTGACACTGGAATTGTCACTTGCACAATCAAGGCAGTGTCACTAAATGTATAATTTGCATTTCTTTTTAAGTCTTGCCAGTGACTAAACCATTCCGCACTCGGGCGCTCCTCTACAGACAGTGTGCTCATGCACACTTAAAGCGCACACACATAAGGCTGCCTCACATACAGCTCACCAAATCAGGCTTGTGCTGTGTGTAAACTACTGTGCAACAATTGCCCCATTGTAAAAAACAAAAATGCACTTCATTTAGGTGAAATAATTATATATTTTTGAAAAATGTCAAAATAAATGCCCCTCTTCCAACCCCTCAAATTAAAAAATCCCCCCCCACAAGAGTCACCTAAGAGGGGAATTCCCCCCCATTTTCAAAAATGAAATGCAGGCCCTGAATTAGGTGAAATAATTATATATTTTTTAAAAATGTCAAAATAAATGCCCCTCTTCCAACCCCTCAAATTAAAAAATCCCCCCCACAAGAGTCACCTAAGAGGGGAATTCCCCCCCATTTTCAAAAATGAAATGCAGGCCCTGAATGAATGTCTGTAAAAATCCTGATTGGAGCATCACTATAAATAATTCTACATGATAAAAAAAAAGAAGGCTTCAAAAAGCTTAGTATCTGAAAACGTATCGGCAGATACTGCTTCCTGTGATCGGCTCCAAAAATCCTGATCGGAGCACCCTTATTACAAAAATGTAACAGACTGACCTTAAATTAAAAGTAAAAAAAAATAAAAATAATAATAATACCAACATATACTTCATTAACTGAAATAATGTTAATATTCTAAATAAGAATAAAAAGAAAAAGAAAAGTTCTAATGAGAATGGATCAAAGTTCACCACAAGTACCTCTTCCACAAACTGAGATAAATGCTAATATATAGAAAGTGCACATAGTGCCATAAACACAAACATCATGGTAACACACAACACAAAAACAATCCAATAAACAATAATTTAACAACATAAGATATAAAATAAAACCCTAACTGACATAAAAGACAAGAAAATCTAGGAGGAGACAATTATTTAAATGAAAAAACATCAAATGTGAGGTGTCCCTTTCTCTAAGTGAATGTGGATTTACAGTTTTTCACTGGAAATTATAAGATCACTTGTACAGTTTTTGAAAGTGAAAAATAACATTTAACAGCACTTTACTATAAAATTACATGAACTTTCCCATTAGATCTATTACAGTTTTGAGTAAGAGAAAATACTGTTAACCAATTAACAGGTTTTTACTGTAGCATAGAAGTAATTTACAATTAAAAAATGTTTTTTTTACAGTAGTAAGTACTTCCTAGCACTGAACCCTTTAAACGGGAAAACAAAAGAGGAAGCTTTTCAGATCCACATGACTGAAGAAACAAAGGATGAAGATATGGAGCACTAATTATTCCAATCATAAACATTATTATCATATATACTTTTTTGGGAACAAAGAGTACAGTGAGAGCAGGCATCAAGTGTTCACCACATATGGGAACCAAAATGCAAGCATGAACTTCTTATGAAGTTTACTACATCACTACTTTCCAGATGTGGAACATGGTAATAATAACCATAAATAACTTTTCAATAGTACTATATATACCACAGCACATTACCATGGAATGTATATATAGTGCTCCCACATTACTTCAAAAAAAAATCTGGAAAATAAGTGGTAAATATAGAAATCTCGTAACCTATCATTTCTAACTTGTCTATCGCTCGGGGCCATAGTGTAAACCTGAAACTGGTCTCGTTTGGAGTGTAAAGCAAAACTCCATGAGGCGACATGAAAGACAGAAGCGAAAATGCGGCGAGCAACTAGAGGCAAAGGACGAGACGCCGCCGTTCACCATCTCACACGAGGATTCCCTCGGCCAGAGACTGGAAGATGTGACGTCATGACGCAGAGGTGGGGAATCCCCCAGGAGACAGCGCGTGAGAGAGAGAGAAACGACAACCGGTGCAACTGCTAGAATGAAATCCTAAAGCATGAAAGCTGCCAAATCGGGATACAAAGCTGTTTTTATGCTGGGTCGGCGGGCGTAAATCCTATGACTTCAACAATAACGAGAAGTGAAAATGAGAGAGGTTTATTAGGCAATTCTATTATTGTCTTTTGTTTTCATCTTCGTTTAATGTATATCCTTAATTGCCTCACCCTATTTATTTTCTGTGGTGTCTAATTAAGAAATAGCAGTACTTTGGGCGGTCTGGCAATATTGTACATGATGACAATCATGCTAGTAAAGTATTATTGATTCTAACTCTGAGTATAAAGGCCTTTTTTATTATTTACACTTGTCCCTTTCTCACTTCATATTTTTATTAACCTCACCCAATTTAATTTCAATATTGTCTATTTGGTACAACAAGCACACTGTGGCACTATTGAACAATTCTGACAGCCAGGCAAATAAGGCTTTGTTGACTGACTCTGAGAAGAAGAGGTAAGGGAGAAACGACAGTGCGGCATCTATAAACCTACTAGGACATAATCAAGAATCTGCATTCACGAGGAATCAACGAAATAAAGCAAACCAGGTCAAAAATCCCCTTCAAGTCAGTGTTTACACCACAAAACAACTCGTCAGAATCCACGTCATTATTAAAACCTTCCGTTTCAAAAGAAAAAAGTTCAGTCAGTAGTTATTTGTAGTTGTTTCTTTCCATTTTTTTTT
>NW_015510438.1:6782-7746 GCF_001515645.1 Sinocyclocheilus grahami
CTCTTATTTTGTATTCTTTAAGGACTTAGCAACATTGAAGTGCTTGTGAAACCAAGTCATCCAAGTTACTACCATCGTCTTGTCAGGTTACAGTGACATTCGTCTAGCTTCATGTAACGGCTCGGATGAAACAATGTGTACATTATTTCCGTCACGAGCGCGTCTCGTTCTCAGAATCGAGCAGCATAGCAAACCATCATCGGACACTGTAACTCGTGTACAATCTTCACAGAGAAACAACCACAGAACTGCGCCTAAGTGCCTTTCTTCACTGCCTTACAAAGCGACGTGGCTGGACAACTTACCCCTCTATGTGTCGTTCAAGGTTTCTGAGAAAATGTCCCCCGCCGATATAAGCACAGTCAACACGTTATTGACTTTACTAACTACCGTTTAAGAGTTTATACGCTTTTCTAAAAAGATCTTTTCCAACTTTTCCGTCACTACAAACACGCAAGCTACAGTGGTCTATGCGAAAAAGGGCTGCACGTTTCCAGTTTCTCATTGATTGACAGGACTTTGACGCTCTCACGGACGAGATCAGGATTTTGTCCAATCGCTGAGCCCGACTGACGCAAAGGAGGCGGGACATAGAACAAGCGGGCTAGAGTCCGCCTGTGTTTATTGCCCTGGCTCGGCAGGCTGTTCCGACTGCTCTGTCCTCCCTCGTAACGCGCTGTTCTGAGACCGAGCACGGCGGGGGGAGGGCGGGTTTCTAGAACAGCAAGCCTGGAAGTCATCTGAATTACTGGCAGTACCTACGTCATCTCAACTTTTAATTCAGTGGATGTAAAAGTGTACTGTTGTGACGTTTGCTCTAATCATTTCGATCCTTTTTTTATAACTCTGTACGTTAAGTGTGCCACTGGCCACAAATCCCACAGCGAAACTAAATGAATATTTTCACTATATAAAACACAATATAACGCAAAGTGCGTTTCATTTGATTTATAAAAAAAAAAAA
>NW_015510438.1:11387-12123 GCF_001515645.1 Sinocyclocheilus grahami
AGAGAGAGAGAGAGAGAGAGAGAGAGAGAGAGAGACTCTTTAAAAAAATAATGAAATATTGTAGCATTTTGGTTTATACAAAAATTAAAATAAATAAATCAAGCCTCAAGCCTCAAGCCTCAGGTCTCACAGCACAAAGGTGGACACTTTTATTTGTTTATTAAAATCAACCTACACCTAAAATCCATTTATACAGCCACAAATCTCACAAGGATAGCAGCAGAGCCATAAGCAGCTTCATTCAGACCTTCACACCTAGAAGACTATTGCCCATGTGTGACATGAACACTGCAACAACTGGACATTTTCATAATACCAGATCATAAATAGCATGATACAAAATGTTTTGTTTTTTCAGTGAGTGTATCGTTTGTAAAATTAGTCTATTCAAGCAATATGCAATAATGTGGGCCAATTATTTGATATGAATGCACTTAAAGTACAATGAAAGATCAGTGATCGAGCTGAATACTCAAATAGGATACAACTATGATGTACTGTATTTCTCTTTACTTCAGTAAGCTGGAATACAAAATGACTATTATATCAGCATTACTTTTCCATTGAGTAGGTCCCCATTCACCTACTACTGAATTTGTGTGTGTATATGTAATAGCCTTACTTTGAACATGTTAAAGTGTATATGTACAAACAAGGTAAACAGTCCAGTGACTTTACCTCAAAATGAATAAAACTGAATTCTGAAAAGTTTTTCAGAGACTGATATTCTGCTTGA
>NW_015510439.1:0-1362 GCF_001515645.1 Sinocyclocheilus grahami
TACAGAGTCCAATAAAAATATGATTCCAGTAAGATGTTAGTCCAATAAATTGATGTAATTCCAGCTATTTCCATAAACTGTGTTTCAGAGAGTCCAGTAAATTTGTGAATCCAGTATGTTAGTCCAATGAATTGACGTAATTTCAGTTATTTCCATATAAATGTGTTACCAATGATTAGTCAAGTGTGTATTCCAGTATTCTACCTATGCCAGCCAAATGTGTATCCAGATGTGTATCCAAGGAAACTGATTCCAGCGAGTCCAATGAATTGTGATGCCAGTAAACACATTTGTTCTATTGAATCATGATCACAGTAAAATGTGATACCACCGTTTCCCGAAAAATATGACACAAATGATTAAGTGATTCCAGTATATTCTGATTACAGGGATTCCAGTAAAACTGGGATTCTAGTGATTGTGATTGCAGTGATTCCAGTGACCTGTTAAAGTCGCAGTGAAATTTGCTGTGCGCGGGAATCATTGATATTTTTTTGTTTGTGTGTAACAGATCATGTGTAAGAGACCCCAGTGAGTCCATAGCAGCCAGACTGAAGGAGATGTCAGAGATTTTTCTTCAGAATTATGAGGGAACAGGAGACGATAACAAGACTCTGGCGAGAGGTGTGCATGTTCATACTTACTTGTCATATTATTCTCTTTTTTTTTCTTCTTTAATTTGTAGCTCATGGCTTTTCCCACAATTCAAACAATGATCATTTGTTGATTGATTGATAAAAAAAAAATTGGGGCATCCTTTTTCACAGATGTTGCAGTGAAGTATTTTTGCTTGGCTGAGGCACTTTATTACAAATCACTGGAAGTGATCATCAACCAGGAGAAGAAACGACTTGGAGATATGGACCTGTCTGTAGGTTTCATTTTCACACAAATCACACTATATGCCTTAACTAAGCCATGAGGAATGCAAAACTATTGAATATTAGCAGCATACTTTAGGTAATTATGTCTGCTGAGTGTCATGTGTCTCAGGGCATTCTAGAGCAAGATATATTTCACCGGTCACTGATCATCTGCTGCCTGGAGATCGTCATCTTCTCGTATCGACCACCGGGAGAGTTTCCCAGAGTCCTGCAAATCTTTGACCTCCCCGCTTATCACTTTTATAAGGTAAGTGACTATAGAGATAGAAAATAACCATAAAATTGTATGCATTCATTCATAAAAGCCAAAGCCTCTCTATCTCGCTCACATGTGATTGAGGTGTTGGTGAGGGCGGAGGAGGGTCTTTTCCGGGAGGTAGTCAAACATCTGAACCATGTTGAGGAGCAGGTATTGGAATCTTTGGCATGGAAAGGAAACTCCCCGCTGTGGGATAGCATCCGTGAGGCCAAGAACTGC
>NW_015510439.1:4659-5475 GCF_001515645.1 Sinocyclocheilus grahami
CAGTGCAATGATGTGTGAAATCAAGGTTGCATGCTACAGTATGTTACACGTAACTTTTTTTTTCAAAGAGTAAGAAAAATGGCTGCTTTAACTGTTTTGTCCATTGTTCAGGTGACGAAAGAGGATAAGTCGTTTCAGAACATCATGAAGTGCTACAGATCTCAACCTCAGGCCAGCAGCAGCGTAAGTGTATCTTCAGTGCATCTGTAAAAACAGTGAGGAAGAAGTTAACGTGACGAAGATATTAATAAAGATTGTATCTCAGGTGTACAGGAGTGTGCTGATCTCTGGAAGGAAGAGACGCCACTCAGGAAACAGTGAAAACAGCCACAGACAGTGCTCGCCCACAGAGGGAGGACAAGAACAAGGTAACACACATTATCTAGAGCTTTTGACACTGGACAGTCTGCTATTTTGGTGTTTCTGTCATTTATACTCCCACATAATCGCATGATGCGCCCACCTGATTCCGGTGAATAGTAAATCCGGTGTAGCCATAGTGCAAATAAACAGGTGCATTTCATTCTTAGTGATTGTTTTCCAGTTGTTTTGTTCTGTTTTTGCCCCTTGAACCCTTATGATGCATTCTGGTCTGACTTGACCCAGAATAGATATAAATTTATATAAAAAAATGCATAGATTTACTAAGAAATGTCTAACCATTGCAAATAAGCCAAGATTATTTTAATAACCATATTTTATTTTATTTATTTTTATTGATTGATTGATTGTTACACCTAGGGGTGTGCGATATTGGAAAAACTCAATATTTTTTGGGATATTTTCGATAACGATAATTAGACGATATTTTGCCGA
>NW_015510439.1:5779-7820 GCF_001515645.1 Sinocyclocheilus grahami
CTTTAACCTGCAGTTACAAATGCATAATGTTTTGATATTTTAAACCTAAAACATTGAATACTGATGTTTGAATGAAAAGATACTTTAAATGTGAAATTAAAACCGCCAGTAGGTGGCAGCAAGTCACTGTAAACAAGTGAGACATTGCGATTGAACCGAATCTTTTAAACAGTTGATTCATTCAGGAACGAAAAGCTGTCATTGCTCAGAGACGCAAAACTGTTCTGTGGTGGCCGTTTGGAATTATTTTAGGTTGGCAAAATAGAGCAAAAAGCAGGCAATATAGTGTCTAAAACGTAAGTCTCTTAATATTAACTTATTGTTTATTGAACCATTGTATAAAATCAGTATCACATTTGTAATCATGCTTATTTTTGAAGAAAAAAAAAACAGCACTCTTCGTGTGATTTTAACTACATGAAATGATATAACTATGTAAATTTTCTGCCCCCATATCTTGAATTATGTGATCTTTCTTAATGCATTTTAATAGACTGAATCATGCAGTGAAAGAACACTCTCTAAATGCACACGTGCACTGTTTGACCAACTAGACTTCATCACGTAATGTATGCGTGCACTCCATAGGTGTTTGGTTTGGTTTTTGCTAAATACTCGAAAATGTCAAATCGCACATCGTTAAAACAACAATTACGATATTATCGCAGACGATATATATCGCACACCCCTAGTTACACCTTATTACATTACATTTTGTTTTTGAAACCATCCCAGAGTAATATTGATGTTGTTTTGTTAGAAAATATATATTTTGGTTTCATAAATTTGGACTGTTTTCGATCAATCATGGGACATAAGTCAAAGTAATTACATTAAATGAATTAATTGATTTCAATGTTAATACTGGTAATTCTCAGATTGAATAGTCTTACAAATTTCATATTTTCATATTTAATACATTGGGTTTCTTTCATCCCAGTGGTATTTCTGTAGTTGTAGTTCATGTAAAATGAACTCAATTATTTTAAGAACTAAAAATGTGTGAATGTAGTAATAACAGCGTAATAACACGGTAACATTCAAAACATTGATTTTTTTTTTTTGCACATTTACTCATTAATGAGAAGATACAGCATGTTTTTAGTTGAAAAATATTTTTGTTATGACTCTTTTACAGGCTGACATACCACCAGGTCCAAACGGACCCAGGAATGCAGCAATCGTTTGCAGGTTGTGAATTCATTACGATGACTTCCTGTTTTTCTTGTTCTGCAGCCAGCGGTGAGAGCAGTCCTGTGTCCATGCGCTCCAGCAGCACTCTGCCCATTCCCCAGCCCAGCAGTGCCCCATCCACCACAACCCGGGCCCCTGGGGGCCCCCAAGAGCAGGAGGAGGAGAGGGCAGACCTCATCCGTTTCTACAACCACGTCTACATCAAACAGATCAAACGGTTCGCTCTGCGTTACTCCAGCAACTCGCCAAAAAACGGGGTAACTATTGCCTGTTTTCTGTATTACTGTGGTCTCAAGTCAGGTCACCTTTATTTCTATAGCACTTCATAAAATGCAAATTTCTAAATCAATGATGCAAACTTCTTCGAATTCAAAGACAAAGTCAAATTCTGCTTTAAAGCAGCTCTCAAAAGACAGGTGTCATTATTCCGCTCCAGTCAGTTCAGTGTTGATTCAGATTTATATCTGCAGCTGTGTGTGTGTTTGCAGGCTGAAGCTCCTCCCCTCTGTCCGTATCCGTCACTCCGCATTGGCTCTCCACGCCGGGTGCTCCTGTCCCACAATCACTCCATCTACATCTCTCCACACAAGACTAGCAGCCCAATTTCTCCTCGAGACAAGATCTTCTACTATGTCAGCTCCAGCCCATCCAACGTAAAAGAACAATACATTATCGTAAAAAACAATTCCTGTTCAGATTCACGCAACGTAGTTCTTTAACTATTTTTCACTTTATCCCACAGAGGCTGCGAGAGATTAACCGCATGATCCGAACGGGCGAGACGCCCACCGAGAAGCGAAGCATCGCCCTGGAGGAAGAGCAGCAGTCTCCCGCCAAAAGGCTCTGC
>NW_015510439.1:11595-12110 GCF_001515645.1 Sinocyclocheilus grahami
AATTACATCCAAATACAATATAAAACGCACCAAGCTGCTATAAAAACAGACCGGGACTGGATATGTTCTTGTATTTGAACCCAAACAGGGCAGGAGTGTGTCATCAACAAACTTCAAAGCGTGAGAAGCAGACACAAAGAGTCTGTCCTGCCTGGGCTCAAATATCGCAGGGTTATAATAATATCTAGAGCACACTATGATAATACAAATCACACAATAAGCAGCAGTGAGCTGGAGCCATGTGACCTGAATCATCTTACCTGATTCAGCATTACTCATAAACCCACTGTATGAATTTAATATCGAAACCTCCCTCTCAGCAGCCAGGGGATAAATAAAGTCCACGCACATTAATGTTGAACGTTTGAGGGGAAATACTGAGATAATGTCTGAGAAACTGTAATCCTGTGTTACCTTGTTCCCTGTGTTATACTCTAATCCTGAATAGTGAAATTCAAGAGGTTAACTTGCTACTTATTTGCATATTCATAAGGTTAATAACAATTGGACAACCA
>NW_015510440.1:0-945 GCF_001515645.1 Sinocyclocheilus grahami
AACCTGAGTGATCTGGTCAGCCAAATACTTGAGTCGTCTTCCTCCATGCTAGACCCACCAATCCAATCAAATAACTTAACCCCTGCATCACCATTACACGTGCCATCAGTGCAGGAAATCTCATCTTCGTCTCCATCTTGTGTGGAGGCTGTGACATCAGCGCTAGATTCCTTCACTCTTAGTGATGACGTTTTCCTTGGGACGAACTCTTACAGCAGGAGGAATAAGATGACATCTTCTGCATTAGAAGAGACTGGTTCATCTTGTACGGTGGACAGTTCCAGTGGAAATAAAGAGAGCAGCAACAGCAGTGATGGCATCAGAGGAGTGTGGTATTACCTCACTTCCTCTAGGGACTCCTCTGAAGCGTCTCTCAGCACCACCATGCCTCAGTCGTCCACTACATCATCATCTTATTTGACAGAATCTTGTGATGAAACTGCTGCTTCCTCTGGCTCTGTGATTGAACTGAGTTCCGATTCATCCAGGAGTGCTGAAGATGCTGAAATGCCACTCAGACCAGCTAATCGGGCTCATCCACACCCGAATCCAGAGGTCATCACTCTGAGTGACAGTAGCAGCTGTGTAAGTGACCTAATTAACCCTTCTGAAGAGCGGAAACATAAGTCCTTTACAGAAGGAAATTTAGATGAACCAAACCCACTAAAAAGTGATGTGAAATGCCGGAGGTCAAGCTTGTGTGATGAAATGCTACGTAATGAAGCAGGAAGTGCAACTGAAGGAAGAGGACAAGATTTTCAGGAACTAAAGAACATGGATTTCAAAACTGAAACAGTCAAGAGTGGTGAAGACAATTCAAGAGGTGTAGCTTTTATATATAACTTAACGACACACTGGAGCACATTGGATCTCTGTGGGATGTGACTGGTTTTCACTGAAGGGCTTTAATACACCTTGCTACAACTTTACACTTCACGTGGGTTT
>NW_015510440.1:1957-3230 GCF_001515645.1 Sinocyclocheilus grahami
TGCCTCAATTTCTGGAAGTGTGGATGACACTCTTGATGAGGAATTTAACTGACAAAAGACCAAAGATACGTATGCCTTGATATTGGTAAGCAAACATCAGTATAATCTCATATTATATATAGTTTGGATGCTCCTGTATATAATGTCCCATTTAAGAGCAGATGATTGATTTAATGATGTCACACTCGCTGTATTCTCCTCCCCAGAGACCAGTTGTTATCCTCATTTAGCATTCGACACATGCTTCCTGTCTCTGAAAAAGAGCCTTACTTGATTACGCCACCTGCTCAGACTGTTTGTATTTTCTGCATAAGTTCTCTCATTTAAGGAATGATATTCACAGTTTGTATCTTGTCTGAGCTTTTCTGGACTTCTGGAAGACATTTGATGGTTTATTTTTACTGTTTACTGTTCTCATTGTGTTCATCTCATTTACAAATATAACGTTATGTCAGTCATTCTTTGCATTGCGTTGATCGTCTGAAGAACAGATGAAAGCCAGTTAAAGAGCAGAGCTCAGGGAACTCATGATTGAGTTAGTTCGAAACCTCAGTATTCTTGCAGTGTAGCACCAAAGCTCCTTTGGGTTGTGTTTAGCAGTGATATGATGGTTCAGTTTATGTTGATGGATCTTTTTTTTGTGTGTGTACTGTTTGTATTCTGTTTCTCATTTTCTTTGTCAAGTTATTTATGTTGTGAATTGAGATTTATTACATTGAATGCTATGGTATATATGTGTATACAATCAAATAAAGACTATTATTATACCCCATATATTTTAATGACTTGTTTTAGCCAGTTGAGTGAACGGTCCTTCAATTGTTTTTGGATCATTGTTCTACGATAAAATGGATGAACACTGTTTTTAATAATAATAATAGAATTATTCAAAGTTGTTATAAAATATGTACAATGTTATGTGAAAATGGTTGAAATAACCAGGAGATAACAACGATGGCTGAAAACATGGAAATGGAAAAAGATAATATCTCTTCCATTATGTTTAAAGAAGGCAAACCAAGCAATGCAATTGTGAGAAGCAAATAATTTAGTAAAAATGTAATGCTTAATCCATAACTAAGGCAGTCAACTTCATATACAAGATTACTGATTGAAAATAAAAATATTTGAATGTTATGAGGTGTAGTTAGGTTTAATACGAAAATATATTTTTTTATAATGGGACTACAACAGCACACTTCGCTGAACTATTCACCATCCTATTTGTTAAGCTGGCCACACATCCAAACATTTATCACCTCATCCATCATCT
>NW_015510440.1:6843-7336 GCF_001515645.1 Sinocyclocheilus grahami
TTATAACACAGGAAGCAGACATCAATGACCATGTTTACTTGCACGTCATTGCCTGTCACTGTGATAAAGTGCAATAAAAAAAAATTTGTGTAAACATTTTTGTTAATTTCTTTAAGTTTTTGTGTTTTTGTTTATTGTCTTTTTTTTCTGTTTGACTTTTTGAAAGTAGCATGCAGTTACTTTTATTTGTATTTAAAAGTATAATGAATTATGTAATATTCGATTACAATTTCTTTGTTCAAAAGAAATTAATACTTTGGTTAAGCAGGGACGCATTAATCAAAATTTACAGTAAACGCATTTATAATTTTACAAAAGGTTTTTATTTAAAAAAAAAAATGCAGGTTTTTTTTATTGAATTTTTAAAAATGTATCTGTTTCTACAAAATATTAATCTACAAAAAAAGTGTCTACAAAAAAGATGATGATGATGATAATAATAATAAAAGTTTCTTGAGCACCAAATTAGCATATTGGAATGATTTCTGAAGGA
>NW_015510440.1:11015-12109 GCF_001515645.1 Sinocyclocheilus grahami
AAAAAAGAAGCTGTTTATATATTTGTTACACAAGCAAAACATGTACAGTGACCAACAAGCATTATTTCTTCAATAAAACAAGGACATTCTTATTAATATGGTTACATTTTTTTTTCCAGGTATGTGCTCCAACACTGCAGGTTATTTACTATTCAATAAAAGTCTAATTGTATGTGTTCTCTGTTTGATGTATTCTGTCCAAAGTAAAAATTCTAATTAAAAATAAAAATTCTTCAATATGAAAGAAAATCAAACAAACAAAAAAAGACCTTCCATAACGCATATATTATAGAATAGAACCCGTTCTTCATTGGTAAGTGGCTCTGGCCATTTTTATATTCCAAGCCATATGGGATGACATGAGAGTGAGTAAATGACAATTTTCATTTTTGAGTGAACTGTCCTTTTAAATATTACAGGTAAGTTCATGAGCCTACTGAAGTATCGCTGCCTGGTTGATTTCATTATGTGAATGCTACAATATGCTTAAATTTGAAAGCGTAAAAATGGAAAAGGTTGGTTATTGCAAATGTTTCTTTTGTTTTGAGATTTTTATTTTTAAGTGGAGTGATACTTCTCCTTTCCACCCACACTTTTGTAGATCTGAGTGTAAAATGTTAGTCCTCAAGTGTTCTCACAGCCAATTTTTCCATTTACTGTCGCATTTAGTTGTCCTCTTTTACCAGTGTGTTTCATTTTATGGATTGGTATTCTTGTCTCTCGTTTTTGTTTTCCAGAGGCCTCGCTGCAGTTGAAAGAAGAGACTCCTGAGATGGACGAGTTCACCTTCTCACAGGGCATCTCAGACCAGGAGAGCAACGGCTCAGGCAGTTACTACATCAGACAGGAGCCCTGAGCAGCATCAGCCATCACGGAGCCTCAACTCACTGCCAACAGCACTGGAAAAATCCCACTCGGAGCGATGCACACGAGGCCTGGGAGAAGACACAGTGACTTCCCCTCACACCAGGTCTCTCTCTTTTTGTTTTATTGTTCCTTTTCAGGTTTGAAAAACTTGAAGAATGGACTTCTCAGTCATTGATCCGAGAGAGAAGGGTGTGTATAAGAGGGGATTTTGTTTGAAATGGGGATAC
>NW_015510441.1:0-1050 GCF_001515645.1 Sinocyclocheilus grahami
GCTTTCACCGTGGACGAAGCGGAGTCCAGCCCGGGGGTCGTCACAAGTGGTTGCCGCAAGCCTACCCGCCGCCGCTCACTCAAGCCAGCCTCCGCTCACTCTAGGCCGCCGGCTGCCGCTCACTCTAGCCGCTGGCCGCTGCTCACTTTAGCCCGCCGTGTGTGACGCTGTGTTTCGTTGTGAAAGCGAAACTACTTTGTTTAGCCTTCCAAAAGAGGACACGACTAGAAATCAGTGGTTAAGTTGTATTTACAACACTGTTCCAGAACAGTTCAACCCAAATATTCAGATGTGTCCAGTGCATTTTATGGAGGACGGTTTCCTGATTCTGGTAGAGTAGACTACAATGCCAGCTGTTGTGACTCACAGACTGCAAGTACGTTTTTTATGTTTAAAGAATTTGCCACTGACTATTCAAACGCGAGTTTTGAGCAGTGAAGAGTAGTGTTTGTGGTTTGTCATTTCTCTGATCACAAACGCAGACATGGTTTTATGTTTACGCGGCGCGATGCAATGCAACGCGTAAAAAGACAGTATAAGTCATTATAATCCGTAATTATTTCCCCACTGGATGCAACAAATGCCTTGTTTATAAAGGGGTTTAATGTATTTGTCTCGTCGCTCCGGCCGGGACAAGGCATCACAATATGGCAAGGGGCATAACATTTCCGTCACACGCTTGAGGTAATCGGCCAATCACAACCAGAGCATGTGAGCGAAGCGGAGTGATGCTCCGCTATGTTTTCCGCTCTATGGACGTGCGCTCCGCTCAACCGCACAAGCAAGCGCTCCGTTAATATTCCGCTCACCGTGAACCAATTCCCGCTCAGATCCTGCTCCGACATAACATTTCTCTAGTAGGCCTAATTGTTTACTGTTTGTAACGAAATTCTTGGATTATTGTCTAAAATTAAGCATGCTGATAAATAGCAATTATGTTTCAGAGCGAAATTCTTACATTCTTCTTAATTTTATTAATTGTAATGTATTACAATTTATTAAAACATATGAATCTAACCTTAGCAAACCTACCTAAAATGCAAAAACTGA
>NW_015510441.1:2590-4076 GCF_001515645.1 Sinocyclocheilus grahami
AAAAAAAAAAAAATCACATGATTGATGGGCCCTACGTAACCTCTTTAATTGTCACAGTTCACATCTCATTCCAAAATGACACATTTTGGCCATACTTGATTGTCAGAAAACACAGGGGAGGCAGGTCTTCTCTACAATCTTATATCTAAAGCTCCATTTCCTGTTTGTATGAAACATCTGCCAAGAGCACACCAAGGGAGACGGTCAAGAGAGATGAAGAGAGAGACAGAAAGAATTTGCAGTCTGTCTTGCTAACTCAAATTGCAAGGCTAACTATTTGCATTTCACATGCAACATCCAAGTGTCCAGAACATCCATGCATGGCATAAATTCTGCAGTCTCATTCATTTTAAACTTTTTAAGCAGTTTGGTGAAAGTAAACAGAGATGCAGCACACAAATTCCACAGTGTAATAAGGAATACAGAAGTCTACATACTAGACAACTCAGAACATGGAATTATTTCACTTCCTAATTGAAAATACTCATGGATAGACATGCAACTTTTAAAGTTGGGAAAGATCAATCAAGCCCAACTTTAGTGAAAAACAGGAAATGGTAGAAGTTGTGTAGTCCTCGATACTGAACTCAGGTCTTGAGTCCAAGACCATATTTTTACGGTTTTGGAGTTGTCATGGACTTGGGAGCATTTGGATTTAGACTTGAGATGCTGCAGATACGTTTTGTGGTCTGTGCCAACTCAAGGGGAAGTTTGCTTGACACTGATGCAAAACCAAGCTGCATTCACCCCAAAGGAAAGCATGTTTACACTGTCTGAATCATTCAGACCCTCTTCAGGTCTTGACTTGGACTCATCCTAGTCTTGGAGGCTAGACTTGGACTTAAATGAGCTGGTCTGGAACGCAACATGACGGAAACTCTTTGGGACTGAAAATGGTTGTGCAGAAAATGAGCATGCCACTTAATTTCTGATAAAACATTACGAAGACAACTTTTTCCTTTGAAAAAATTGTTACGTATGAATCGTGCAAACAAGGAACATGTATTAAGACAGGGGTCAATTTGGATGTCATGTCGACTTCAAGTGCCCTGAGAGGAACCTATCATTGTGAGTTAATCTGAGACCATATATGCTGATGGGATATGCATGGAATCATTTCCAAGCATGCTGCACTTAGAGCTGCCTTTAATTAGTTACCTCTGTAGCTCATCAGAGATGCAACAGACAGACACGGATTTACTCGCAGCTATGAAGAGGGAAAACAGCAAAACGAGACTCCTTGTGTTCTGCCAAGTCTTCAGCTGGCCAGACAAAGCGCTGACTGTTCACAGTCTCTTAGCAGCCACTTCATGTGCTGGTCTAGGTAGCAGCACTTCAGCCTCCCACGCTCAGAGCCAGGGCCGGCTCCAACACGACATATCCGTGACAGAATGACTCAAAACATTCAGTGTGGAGCTGTGATGAAAACAGTGAACCCCAGGCCTGGCTTGCTGGCTCATTAGTCTGCTGCACTGATGTTCTAATC
>NW_015510441.1:11340-12109 GCF_001515645.1 Sinocyclocheilus grahami
GTTGGTTGTCGGTTAGGAAAAATAACCGAAATGAACATCCCTAATTCTCACACATCAAGGCAGGCAGATCTTTAGAAAAAAAAACTGCTTTATCTGAAGGACATTTCACACGAAAACAATGTTTGATTGGTGTCTTCAGAAATCTCCTAAAACTTCCCACGAAAGACAAGTTCCCAGAAGACAAGAGTATCAATCTCTTTTTAACTCTTTTACGGTCACAGACACAAAAACCCAGAGATAAGAAAAGGCAAAAGGTGGAGGGGATAAACGCAACACTCTCTTGTTGAACAATGGATAACACAATTACCAGAGTTCAAAATGACCTTTTAGAAGATTTGGAGAATCGCATTAAATGGCAACTTCCCACCAACAAATTGCTGAAATTCCAAGGCAACATCCTGCAAGTCAATGTGATGTCTATTGGCAAGATAAAGGATTAATTTGACCAGTCACAAGGCTAGACTAACATTGCCATTATAAATGACAACTGCAGTTATTTTTCACCCAAAAATGAAAATTGTGTCATCATTACTTATCCTCAAGTTGTTTTAAAATCTGTATGAATTTCTATCTTATGTGGAACAGTTAGATATTTTGAAGAACGTAGGTAACCAAATAATAAAATAACGTGGGGCAAAAAACTATGGAAGTCAATGAGCGCCAGAAACTGTTTGGCTACCCACATTTTTCTAAATATATTCTTTTGAGTTCAGCGGAAGAAAGCAACTCATACAGGTTTGGAACAATTTGAGGGTGAGTAAATGATGAC
>NW_015510442.1:0-1508 GCF_001515645.1 Sinocyclocheilus grahami
TGTGTGTGTGTGTGTGTGTGTGTGTGTGTTTTGCAACAATTTGCACACATCTACTTTTAATTAAACTACTCATTCGTTTTATAAATTAAATGTTTTTATAAGATTTATCATGTTGATGTTTGCTATTGTAGTAATACAGTTGTATTATTAATAGTGATTACATGGGTTTATTAGCTTAAAATGTGAAAATATAATGTTTAATTTTACACACATCCATTTTTCAATCACAATACATATCTTTAAAACCACCAAACATTTTATTTTTTAATTCAAATGGTTTATTGCATTCTACTGTGTACTCTGAAGGATTTACAGAGCAGTTCGCATATCATTCACCTTATATGTATTTAACATTTTATTTCTAAAAACTTGGTGAAGATTAACTTTTTTTAAACCTGGCTTCATCCGATGTTCAGATTTATGTGCTGGTCCTTTATGCAAATAAGTTGATATTTAATCAGATAACGCTTCATTCGGATATTTAAACATAGCATTTCATAAAAATTGTAATACAAAACAATTATCTTATTGTACTCTGATTTAATAAACTGTGGAAAATGTAGTGATATGCTGTTCACAAAGTGTCTTGGCTTAAGTGCAAAACTCTCTAAATATGATTTTGATTTATGCTTAGAACAAGAAAAACATTTGCGAAACTGAAATCAAGATCTATTCTCTGCAAACAGAGACTGCTATAGTTACAGCATGTACCTGAAACAAACTAGTTGTTCTAGATGCAGTCATTAGCCCGCAGGTTAGTTTGAGCACCTAAGCAAGCTTTGTCCTTCTGTAACCCAAATGTCTAATGCATTCACCGCGTGCATATTATTTAGATGCCTCTGCCGATAGGCTTATGTTGCCAGGACAACCTGATTGTCAAAACAGCTCATTAGTAATAACAGCGACGGCCCGGATCGCGCCTCTACTCTCAACACCAGCATTCAGAAACATTTATGAGGCCAAGCCATCCAAAGCCAGTGACCTTGATGGGCTTTTTAAAACAGCCCGAGAGGCTTAATGGATCTTTACACCCAAGATCATTGCACCTGAGGGAATACATTACATGCTACTTCATCACAGAGACAAGTGGCATCAGACACAGCAACTATAATTGGGTTTCTTTGCTGCTTTTAATGCCACTATATTATGCAGTGTAAAATATCTATATATTCACAGTTTTGAATCTTTGAGATGTGCGTATAACCCTGAAACGGTGTGCGATTTGTAGGTTATTCTGCGGCTCAAGAGTATTGAGCCTTTTTTTTGGCTGAATTTGGCCTTGAATAACGTATTTGCCTCTGAGTGCAGCTTGACCCTCAAATTCAGATGAAATCATTCATTCCAGTCAAGAAAGCACTGTATTTCAGCTGTAGACATGACTCATCCTCTACTGTAGGATTATTCTACACAAAGTCCTTAAAATCCAATTTATAAATATGTAAAGATTACTTTAAACTGCAGACCAGCAATTCCCTAACCCTAAAAACCTAAAACAAATGTCATTTTTT
>NW_015510442.1:2278-3320 GCF_001515645.1 Sinocyclocheilus grahami
TTAGCTTAAAATTTTATTAGCTGAAAATGCATTTCTGTATGGGAAACTACAGTATGGCGTTTTTAAAATATGAATATATTTCTTAAGGTTTCATTGAACAACAAATCCATTGACATCAGTAACAGGATATGGGAACTGAATCAGTCAATTATTTTGTTGTCCTAACTATGCACTATTATTCGATGGATTATTATTATGAATGCAATTTGTCATTCACTTGCAGCATTGCCTGTGACCCTCAGAACATTTTCCGGTCATGTCGAGAGCCACTGTGGTCGTATAAGTTTCTGTCCTTCCCATGCAAAGTGCTGTCCCACGCAGATTCACGCAGGCGGCCCATGGCCAGGCTTATCGAGAGAGAACCGCCGGCTGTGATCTCTGTGACTAACGCCAAGTCACTTCAACTCGGCCTTCTCTCAAACTCCCGACCACCTCTGACTCACGGCCGCTCTTTGTCATCTTCTTCCTACAGCTCATTTTTTCTTCTTGCTGGCTGACCATGGCAGATAAGAGTCAGGACCCATCAGAGCCACTGAAGCGGGTGCCCAGGCGAGTGCCTGACCTAAATGCTTGACTGCACTCAGCTAGCTAACCACATTCAGCGTGCCGTGGAGGTGGAGTGAGGCTCTTCTGCTGTCTGCGGGTGCGTATAAATTGCTTGCTTGCAAAGGTAAGCTTAATCCACCCTATTCTGCCAGACATTAGTGAGGAAGGGACACACTTTAAATGTTCTGTGGAATGGACTGAATGTCTCATCTTTACCTGTCTGGCTTCTAAAATACTTACATTTCACGCTGAATATTGCTTTCTCAATTAGCGGTACATATTACATATTAACCCTATTAAAATGATCAAAACTGCTGTTGCACACAATCTACTACACCATCTGTCATCTGGTTTATATAAAGCTCTTTTAGTGTAATTGTACAAATATCCAGCTTCAGCTGGCGCTTCACGTGTCTCTTTGCTGTCAAATCTTGACTGATTTAAAATCAGCAATCGTCAGAATAACTGCAGTAATATCTCCAGATGAACACTTACT
>NW_015510442.1:4118-5013 GCF_001515645.1 Sinocyclocheilus grahami
AATAATAATAATAATAATAATAATAATAATAATAAAACAATTATTTTATAATTTTTTGCTGGAAAAATTATTTTCTTTTCCACTCCAAAGTTTACTGTAAGCCGCTCCAAACTCTCCAAAGTTTTCACCCATAATTATCACATCAGCTCACATATTTATATAATTACAACGCAGTCTTTGCAATTTGAGAATCACACTAAATCATACTGCATTTTCAGGTATTGTATTGATATTTAAAAAAAAAAAAAAGTTACTTACCAACTGGCGAGTAACAATATTTCATGTACCATCTAAACCAGTTTTTACTCGCATTTGGCACTTGCCACTTGGCAAGTATTAATTTAGGCCCTGAATATGCTATTGTGAATTAAGCCACACTTTGCCATATATGCAGCCATCTTTTAACTTTAATCATAAAACAGAGCGTGTGCAGAGGCAGGAAAAAGTTGTTTTTGATATAAGAAACCTTGACTAACAGGACCTCAAATAAAAAGCACACAATTAAGAGTTGTAATTCAACTCTCCCTGCCAAACAATCTGAAGTAGTGGCAAGATAAACAGTGGCAGGTGAGAGCATTTCATGTTGGCGGGCAACGATTAATTGCTCAGCAGTGTTTTTAACTTCTCACATTTTAATGAAGCCGCTCACAGTTATCGCTCAGGGTCTGAAGCTCAGCGCTGCTCATTAGGAAAAGAGAAGCTGCCAGTCATCCAGTAAGGCCAGAGTGGCGTCTGGTAAACATCATGCAAAATGATGAGGGCGCACTTTTTCATGCACTTCGGCATCGGCGATTGACCCCCGGGTCAAGCCAAAGCTTTTGATTAAAGGACAATTTCAGTCAATCGTTAGCAATGGATTCTTAGGCAGATGATTAATTACTGCTTTAATTGAGGT
>NW_015510442.1:6178-7689 GCF_001515645.1 Sinocyclocheilus grahami
ATATATATATAATATATATTGTTATTTCAATTTTAGTTTTATTACTTTAGTGCATCTGTTCAATGCATATATTCCATTCTAATTTAAAGTTAATAAATGCATTGTATTATAAGCATTATATTGTGTAAAAACTATATAGCTTTAATGATTTAATATTTCGATTTTAGTTTTAGTTATTTTTTGTGCATACTTTAGTGCATATGTTCAATGCTTATATTCAAGATTGTTGCATTTATCACTGTAATTTCTGTTTGAATATAAAGTTAAAAGCAGAATTAACTGTAAGTCAATAAATGCATTGCATTATATACATTCAATAAATAGTTTCATTTAAAACATAAATTAGTAACATTTTCTTTCTTTCTTTCTTGCTTTTTAATATTTTTGTATTATGAGATAAACAGTAGAACAGCTTGTTTTGTTCTTGCGTGTATCGTTGTTTGAAGGAATGTGATGTTTAATCAATTTCCAGCTAAAAGTCACATGGAACTGCTTTTGTTTTACACTATGTTCTTGTTATTGCATGGTGCTTTTTAACATTTATTATATAATATACAGCATATCTTTAGCATGAATCTATAATTCTGCTTTTTGTGTGTGAAATCTTTTTTTTTAAGTATGGGCCACAAGACAGAAGATTCCTGAATGAATCAATTGATTTGAACAACTTAGTTTAGTAAACGATTCAATTACTCACTCATAACGTCTTGTTGAATGCATCAGTATGTTTGAACAAATCGGTAAATGATTAATAAATGATTCAGTGTCTCGGTATAAAGACAGTCACCTGTAACATGCAGAAAGAGGCACTGAAAAACTACCAACAGTGAAAACTGCCAGAACGATATAATTAAATGGTAAATTCTCAAGCAGGGGAGCAGCACTGAAAATTCATTGCACTGACATTTCTCTCCTGCCTGCTGTGTAGTGAAATGTCTGTTTGAACTTTGTGGGCAGAATCTTTGTGGGTTGGATCTTCATTCACCTTCATGTGCTGGTTCAGTGGTCTGTTGGTTCTTGAGTTTAGCGGTTAGCAGCTGCTTCAGTTGCTCCTAATCAATCAATGTCCAGCAGCAGCATGTGCTCTCTTTAGAAAAGAGAAGACGAAGTCCTCTCTCTGTACGTTTGTAGTGTTTTATTGATTTATTATTATTATAATTTCTTTTTTCATATTGCAGTTCTTTTGATGTTTAATCGCTAAAAGTCATGGAACTGTTTATATTGTTTATGTTATTATTTTTACCCATGTATGTGTATATAGTTTTGTTGGTAGTATTTAACAGGAATGTGCATAATTCAAAATGAAAAAAAAAAAAAGATTGTAATTGAGATAAAAATAAATTAAACAACTAGCACAGGTAATTGTGGAGAAACTGTGGAGAAAGAAATGTGCTCTTCCACACTCATCTACAAAAGTTATAAATAACTATATAAGTTATATATAGCTATATTATTATTATTATTATTAAACTGTTATTTTAGTACCAATAAAGATAGTTATTCATTTTTCC
>NW_015510442.1:8864-9731 GCF_001515645.1 Sinocyclocheilus grahami
ATATATATATATATATATATTTATTTATTTATTTATTTATTATTTCTTAATAAACTTTGAGGAATTCTATCCTCCAAACTAAAACTGCAAAACTGTCTTAAATTAGGCTACTTACTAATATAAACTATTGGTGGAATTTGGTTCTCCAAACTAAAATGTAACAATGATATTTAGTGTAGTAGTTAATCAGTATATTTTTTTGTATTAAAGTTTCAGTACTTTTATGTTTTTGTCATTTTCTTTTTCTTTTTTTATGGAAATATAGTTTCTATAGTTTTATTCCAGTTTTAGTTATTTTAGTACACAACTTTATTTATTTATTTTTTAATCTATTTTATTTTATTTTATTTTATTTCAGATAATGAAAGTATTAAGTTTTATGGTTTAAGTCTTGGATTCATTCATTTATTCATTCATTCATTTCAAATCATGGAGAATGTATGTTCTCCAAACTAAAATGCAAAACTTTTTAGTATACTAGTTAATTAGGTTTTTCTTCTTTTTAGAATTACATTTTTAGTACTTTTATGTTTTGGTCTTTTTTTTAAAAATGTCTATAAACAGTAGTCAACATTTGAAGTGGATCAAAACCTTTCATCAAAGTTGTCCTAAAACCTAAAACCAAAATGTGTTCTTGTCTTAGGACAACTTTGATGAACTCTTTTGATCCACTTCAAATGTTGACTACTATAGTTTCATAGTTTAATTTTAGTTTTAGTTATTTTAGTACACAATTTTTTTTTTAATTTTTTTTATATATTTATTTATTTCAGATAGGAAGTTGGAAGGATTTGATTTATGGTTTGTTTTATTTATTCATTCATTCATTCATTTATATATATATATATATATATATATATATATATA
>NW_015510442.1:11054-12109 GCF_001515645.1 Sinocyclocheilus grahami
TCTTTAGCATCCAACGCGCCTTTTACATTGCGTCGCTCGATAAACGTCTGATACGGGAACCGTCGGCCACATGCGAACTCTCTGGTTCATTATAGGCCATTTCCCCTCATGCATCGATACTTGATGCAACATGCCAGATCTCGTGTCTACTTAATTAAATTAAATTACCTGTGAAATAAACAGACTCGCACACTAAAGCACCTTCAGTTGAAGCCAAATAGACTCCCAACAGATGCGGGTGAGCCAAAATCTCGACAGTTGGTAACATGTCATGCCGGGAGACACGAGGTTGAACCGGTGGCCCTTGAAGCACTGTTCTTTTCTCTCTGCCAAGCTGTTCATGTCCATTAATTAGAGCTGCCATTCCTGACAAAAAAGCCTGACAGAAATCCGCTCGGAATGCTCTCTCTGTTTGTCACTTCTATTTTGGAAGCTGTGAACGCTCGAAGAGTGACACTCTGTCTGCGTGTGAAATGTAGGTGTGAAGAGCGGCTCGTGTTTGAATCTGCTCGACTGCTTTCGCTCACGGAGTCATTGTGCTGGAGCTTCTCCTCAAAAGAGGATGGCTTTCTCTCTCGAGTGCTGGAAGATTTCAGTTCTCATGTACGACATGCTTTCAACTGTGTTTGTTTTTTGAACCTTGGGAAATGCAACACAGCCTACAGTAGCTGGTAAAAGCAGAGAGCTATCTCAATTCGTACAGGAGGGGACACTGGGGCTAGTTGTCACATGAGCTGTATCTCAGTATCTGTGAGGTTTATGGTTTTATCTAACAGTGATTATGTTGTTTCAAACATCTAGTGCAAAAGTGGATTAAACTAGCATAGATAGATAGATAGATAGATGGAAAGAAAGAAAGAGAGAAAGAAAGAAAGTGCTTTTTGCAGCATGACTGGCACGGTCATCATGACCTGTTGTTGCATTTTCATTTCTAGGCGAACTATTCAGACTTTATTCAGTACTCCACTAATGTTTGCTTTCTTAGTACACTATGTTATCAAAGTTTTAAATAACTTAATTCAAACAGAGAACATCTCAATCGAACAACTGAGTGT
>NW_015510443.1:0-3524 GCF_001515645.1 Sinocyclocheilus grahami
ACACTGATGCAATGCTACATTTCTCCAAATCTGACGAAGAAACAACCTCATCCTGATCTCGGATGGCCTGAGGTTGTTTACAGCGATAAACAGAGCTATAAGTTCACACCTGTGTCTGTGAGGTTCTGATACGCGTGTAGAGTGAAGGCCACACCGTAGATGAGCTTGCTGCTCGAATCAGAGCAGTTCTGGACCTGGATCCAGTTGGGATCCGCGATAGATGTGCACAGCGACACCAGCGTGAAGCACTGGCACACGGCCGCAGGGGTCAACTCCAGGGTCATGCTGATCTGAGGACCACATGCAATTAAGCGATGAGCACGTGAGAAAAGAGGCACAGACTAGTGCATCTTCTGCAGAAACTATTCAAAGGAAAAATGGACGACTCACCTTATCCACATTTGTTTTTGCACACTTTGAGCGTTTATGGTTCCTCATAAACAGAGTAACTTCGGAGAAAGAGCAATGAAACACATGCAATATTACTGTGCGGACCCGTGACTGTCACACAATAAAGTGCATTCATGTGAGGGAGACCGGGGCTAGTTGTCACACTATATATTTCAGAGAATAATTCTCATGACATGACTAAGAATGTATATACAAAGTATTTTAAAATAAATTATTGCACATTTACACAGGATTCCAGTATGTTATTTAATTATATATTAATAACATAATTATACACCAAACCAGTTTTGGCCTAAAGAATATGCAATTGACATAAAATTACATCACGTGACACCCTGACCCTGTGACAACTAGCCCCGGTCTCTACCATCTCATTAAAAATAAATAAAAAATTAAGCATTACAAATCATTTGAGAATAACAAAACCAAAACAAGATCCAAATCCAGATTAATAACAATACGTGACTGCATGAAAACGACGCTTCTCACCTTGACGCTTTCAGTCGAAGTATCGCTCGCAACATTATTATAACATTATAATGTAAACGACACACATGAATGCATTCAGACATTCTGTGTGCACTGCACAAAGCGTCGGTAACCCGCCGCTCTCGCCCAGCTCAGTCTGTCGAAGTGTAAAGCTCCAGTAAATAAAAGCGCATCGCGTCGGATTAAAACACAGAAGGTCCCGAGAAGAGCCGAGCCAATGTGGAAGTACACAGAGCACTGCGCATGCGCAGCTCCCTCACACAGCGCCCTCTAGAGGCGCGCCGCAGAATCTCACATCCACACATTTAGCTCAGATTAAAAAAATACAATACATCAAAGTATGATTCAGGCTTCAAAGGTTAGATTTAACTGTATTAAAGGAAAAGCTGCTGATATGCGAGTTATTCTGGAATGGCTGTGTTAATGTGTGTACACTACCTCATAAATAATCACAAACAAAATCAAATAAAATCTGATTTAATTGTGACATTGTTGCATTTTGTGGTTTACACGATTTGTCTCTTTTTAGTCTCATTAAGAATCACATCATGCCCAGCTTTCAACTGTATCGAGAAGATTTCATTCATTTTTCCACTTACGATATGCATTATTTAATTAATAGGCTACTTTTATATTAGCTGAAGTTAGTATAGATGTAAATATGGGGAAATAAGCCTTTGTTTTGAATTTGGTAGTACAGCAATACCTGAAAACTACAGTATGTTTGAACAAAAAGATGTTAATTTTTGTAAACAATTTTATGTTTTTATTCAACTTTTTTATTTCTATTTATGTTTTACTGTTTATCGTAATGTTCCTCTGGCTATATCTGTAGGCTACATCTTTAAAACCAAAAAATTAAAATAATCAGTGCAAAATGAAAATCAACCAAATGACGAACAACCAGCACACTATTATAAACCCTGGCAGGAATAACACTGTGCTCCCATATACACGCGCGGTCTCTCTCAGGAACACGCTGGGTAGAACTAAAATAAAGACCAGCTAGATTAAGAAAAACAAGTAAAATGAGAAAAGAAGCAATAAAAGCCCTGTTTAAAGTGTCACTTGTTTTTTATGCTTTTTGCCATTTTATTTGACGGCAGTGAGGAGCGAGAGGAAAACACAGTTTCTGACCAAATATCCATGACTTTTTGAGTTGTTTTAAATGACCAGATAAGCTGTTCTACAAATCTTTTAAGAACTATTACAGCATTTCTATGCAATGATATACTGCAGAGCTGAATATTACTAGAAAAACATACATTTAAGCATTTAGCAGACACTTTTATCCAAAGCACGACTGAGGGAATCCTGTTTAAAGTGTGTGTGTGTGTGTGTGTATAACAATAACAACATAAAATCTCCTTCTCTGCCTCTGAAAACGAGTCGTCTGTATTAGCCTCCAGCTATTTCATGAAGTGATTGAGATGACAGCAGACATGGCTGTATCTACGGTAAATGATGCTTATAGAGTGACGTAAGGGAAATTAGATTAGGAAATGAGCGCTGTACGCTGGTTCTGACATGACATAGACTGTAAATGATAGTATGCATCCCGCTTTATTTACAAGTCCTCGCGATGGAAACAGCATTCTGGGCTCCTCCAGGAGGTTCATGCGCTGCTCTGGAGCTCAGGCGTGAGGTTTATGAGGGTGTTGCTGGCTTGAACGAGTTCTGAGATGGAGACTCTTCCTCTCTTCTTCACGAACTGAGCCACAGCGTTCAGCTCCTCCGGCGTGATGAAAATAAACTTCCCTCGGTCATCGATCACTCCTGCACAAACACATGAGATTATATTAGTCACTGGGTTATTTTGGAGCGGTCATTAACATGTTCATCGAGTGCATCTAATTATAAAAAAACAACATTAAAAATGTATGCATTTGTACATTGTGTAATAAGGAATTGAAGTACCTGTAGTGTGACACCTTATGATCTTAAAAAAAAACAGTAAGATGCAAAGCAATGGCTAAATGACATCCACGTGACTTTTTAAATATACCAACAATTACACGAATGCACATAAAATGTGACGTGTTTCGTATGAAAGGCTCCTAATTCTAACTCAAAAACATCAGAATTATTAAAGTTAACTAAAACTGACACTAAAACCATTAAAAAAAACATGAACTCAAAAAAATTCAACTTATTTTATTTCAGCTTATTTTATTTCTCATTTTTATTTAGTTTAGCCTGATGTACTTAAATAACTACAACTAAAACTGAAATAAAAGTGAATAAAAACTAAATGGTCATTTAAAAAAAAAAAGACAGACAGGTAGACAGGTAGGTAGATAGACAGGTAGGTAGACAGACAGACAGACAGGTAGACAGACAGACAGACATACAGATACATAGATAGATAGATAGACAGACAGACAGATAGATACATAGACAGACAGACAGACAGATAGATACATAGATAGACAGACAGACAGACATACAGATACATAGATAGATAGATAGACAGACAGACAGACAGACAGACAGGTAGACAGACAGCTACATAGATAGATAGATAGATAGATAGATAGATAGATAGATAGATAGATAGATAGATAGATAGATAGATAGATAGATAGATAGATAGATAGACAGACAGACAGACAGACAGACAGACA
>NW_015510443.1:10563-12106 GCF_001515645.1 Sinocyclocheilus grahami
AATGCTTCTACAAACAAAGTTTCATCTGCAGATATGGCCTTGTTTAGGGATCTGACGGACATCTGAGTGCTGAGTAGTGCTCGTGTTTCTCAGCAATAGTGTGCAGCCTTCATTTACAGAGAAAAGAAGGTTTAGGAAAATCTGTAGATGGAAAAATCTCCATAAAAGTGTTTTTTTTTTTTTTTGTACTTGTTACTTTGCCCTCTTTGTTAGAAAATGTTTATTTACTATTTATTCAAGTTTTTTAAGGTATGGAATATTTTGATACTTAATTTCCATGATCTAAATATTCTTAAAAATGTAAAGTTTGTTGTCATTTGGAAGTTTGGTGTGTCGGCCTTCTTGCATTATTATGCTGTTACATTATGATTATATATTCAGTGGCATAAAATGGTCTTTAAAACTACAATAATATCGCTTATCGCAATTATTTCTGGGGCAATATATCGCACAACAAAAAACTTGTTATCGTGACAGGCCTAGCAGTTATATATTTTCCTGTATAAATATCCAATTCAGACTAATTTAAATTGGTAAACTATATATAAAATTAAAAAATAATTCTACTCACTATAGCACAGTAGATGTAGTATTTCTTTAATCAAATTTGTATTGTTTATTTTATATCTTTTTAATGCTTTATTATTTAAGTAAATAATTACATTATTGTTTATGTGTTTATTTTTTATTAATTTTTAATTAATATTTTAATCTTTTTGTGTTCTTTATTTTATATATTTTTATCGATTTATTATTTAAGTAAATAATTACATTATTGTTTGTGTTTATTTTTTAAATATTTGTATTTATTTATTTACTTATTTTAATATTTTTGTGTTGTTTATTTTATATTATTATCTATTTTATTTATTGTTTTTCACTAATTTTCCCCAGCCCACAGAAAGTTGTTTTTTTAGGGTGTCAAATTAAAATTAAAAGTAAAATTGCTCTGGAATGATATTTATTACAAAAAGTGCAATGCAATTACATTAGAATTCAATTATAAAGTTACTCGAAAAGTCAATATTTTTCTGAAAATATTTTAATTTTATTTTGTTTATCATTTTTATTGTCACTCTGTTCTCACACAGTATCATCAGGTCTGTAAACACACAGATGATTTCCTTTAACACCGCTGAAACCCAGTACAGTAATTCTATACATATTTCTATTCTGCACATTTCTATGCATCTGTCTCACCTTCTTCAGCCCGTCCGCGCACTTTCACAGCAAACACGATGAGAACCAGCAGAAGAACCGCGGCTACGATATACAGAATCACATCCATTTCAGTCGCTACAAATAAAATTAATTCTAAACTGCTCGAAAAACAGCAAATACACAGCCTCGGCGGAAGTCGACGTTGCTTTAGCTCGAGCGTCACTTCCGTGTCACAGGCTCACAGCGACCCCTGACGCTGCAGAGGAAAAACACATGAATATAAATATAATATACACCTATATAACACATCAATTATACACTTGTATTTACTATATAACTTTATTTGACCCTCTAACTCCAGCACTTTCTATTCTATTTTAAT
>NW_015510444.1:0-574 GCF_001515645.1 Sinocyclocheilus grahami
TTTTTGATCAAATAAATGCAGCCTTGCTGAGCAGAAGAGACTTCAGTCAAAAACATAAAAACCTTACCGACCACAAATTTATGAACTGTAATGCTTTAAGAGCCAAACATAATAATGCCAGAACAGTCCAAATATTCTGACTGCTATTCTGTGCTCCATTGTAAGAACATTTCTATTATGAAAAGGGAATTTGTTTTTCAATAGGCCTACAGCAGCACACATAATTCTTTAAATGAAACTTATGAATGCTGTGTAACAAAAATGCACCAAAAGCTCAGAACAGATACTAAGATGTGAAAACATCAATCTGGATCAGAACAATTCAATGGAAAACAAAATAAATGTCTAATTTCAATTGAGGTTCTCCAGCGGGATTGTTCGTAATGGAATTTTAAAAGGCGAAATGAAAAGAGGCCGATGAATGACAAGGATAATCTCTATTGTCGATGCTTGTTGGCTGTATGGTTGGTTTCTCTTGTGTAAAGACACGACATGACCATCTGTCTCCTTACAGTGAACTCTGTACTGTAGATAATGAGAGTTAGCCATGCAGTCAGAGATTATCAATCTGTGT
>NW_015510444.1:2087-2998 GCF_001515645.1 Sinocyclocheilus grahami
CTGGTACAGAGTTCTGCAGGGGTGATCCAAAAGCCAATGAAAAAAAGGAAAGGGAAACATGATTCTAACTTCTGGGTTGGCCTACAAAAATATCACTATTTGAAGAAGAGAATGCTAGAATGCACTGAAACCAGCTCAATTTTTTTTTCAAAATTACATATTAGAATATAATTAATTGTACCTAGAACAATTGATAAAATTGGTTCACACTATAATTAAAAATTAACTTTTTACACTTAATCATCGAGCATGCTGTGTATTTTCGATCACCCAGACTACATAATTAATGCAAATTAACAATGCTAATTATTCTAATGCATCCTGGACAAAGGCAGAGCACTACCTACTCAATTATAATCAAACCGTTGTGGTACAAAACATTTTTAAACTTGTGGGTACATCAAAAATAATAATTCAAAACAAAACCGTCTGATTGTAAACTGTGGAGAAGTTCATGCAAATGCATGCACACTTTATGCAAATTTGTCAGTCCAAATATTGCATTAATGGTGCAATTAAAAGTCAAGGATATTTGATACTATCAACATTTATTTTTTTCAGTTTTTGGTCACATGACTAGCACGGGAGACCTGGAGGGAAAAACATTCATAGAACCACAGCAATGGCCTGTTAATTGAAGCTTTTCAAGCCACAAATATTTAGATCACTTCAAGAGGAAAAACATAAGATATGTGAACAAAGTTTTTGGCCATATACAGCACCTGCCACACTTTTTCAATCACTAAAAACAGGTGGACATTCTAAAAAGCAATATTATGGATTATGGACTATGTATTTTAACCAAAAGCACTGTTTTTAAGTTAAAATGGTGGATGATGGATTTGTTTCTTACAAACTCCAGTTATTCACTTCACAAGATGTTGACTGATGGACTGGAGTGGTGTGGATTA
>NW_015510444.1:3666-5348 GCF_001515645.1 Sinocyclocheilus grahami
CATTATTTAGCTACAGTACATATTTACATATGCTTAAGTTAACATTGGAAATTAAATAAAACTTTAAAAAATGACATTTTGTTCATGTAACTCATATGTATACACTCCTAATTTTAGATTTTTTTTTTAACACTAAGTTTGGGGTCTGTAAGATTTAGAGAAAGAAAGAAAAACAATTGAAGCAAGTCTCTTTTGCTTACCAAGGCTGCAATTATTTGATCACAAATACAGTATAAACAGTAATATATTGAGAAATATCACAATTTAAAATAACTGTTTTCTATCTGAATATATTGTCAAATGTAATTTATTCCTGTGATCAAAGCTGAATTTTTAGCATCATTTCTCGAGTCTTCAGTGTCACATGATCCTTCAGAAATCATTATAATATGCTGATTTGCTGCTCAAGAAACATTTCTGATTATTATCAATGTTGAAAACAGTGCTGATTCATATTTCTTTGGAAACCGATTAACTTTTGATAAATAGAAAGTTCAAAAGAACAGCATTTATTTGAAATAGAAATCTTTTGAAACATTATAAATGTATTTACTGTCACTTTTAATCAATTGTAAGCACCTTTGCTGAATAAAAGTATATATTTTTTTTAATGTATGAAACCAACTACTGATCGCAACACAAAAATAAAAGCTATAAATAAAAGCTAAAATAAAATATCTATGCAGAATTGCATCTATATAACTTCTGATATAATATGCAAAACAGATTGTCTAATTTCCATTTTTTTTAGTTTTAATGTGAAGTCACAATGAAAAAAAGTCTTTTTTTTACGTTACTTATTTGATGTTTATTCTTATCATTTTGCCTAAATTACCAGCAGTACTTGCCATTACTTCAAGAGCTTGCATATTTCCCCATAATTCCTGTCATTGCTAAATAACTGTGTGTGTAAAATACCAGTGCAAGTAAATAGAAATAATATTTTCAGTATTATTTCAGAAAACATCACCCACATAAGATTATTTACATTAGCACTCAGTCTAATCTCTGATAACCCATTACACCAATCAATAGCAGCCTGAGAACGCTGAAATACATGCTGATGCACTTTAACCTTGAGAAAGCTATCAAGTCAGTGTTTCACCGAGTTAGCGAGTTAATTTAATAGAGGCGTCCATGCTGGCTGTTACCGACTCCGATGACCTTATCCGTCCGAGACTGCATTTTCCAGGGATCCTTTAGTAAATGGAATCAAAAAAGACAACACCCTCCACACACAAACAGGCCAAATCCTGGCCGCTCACCGGCCCAAACCCCTGAAGAAATCTCACCGCTCGCCATTCTCAGCCAAAGCTCATCTCGTCTCGCTGTCTGTAAGGATGCCACTGCGGCTAGTTTATAAATGTGATGCCTCAGAAAAAGTGAAAAGTTTAGCATATACATGCATAAATATACTGAATTAATAAAGACAGACAGACAGACAGACAGATAGACAGATAGATAGATAGATAGATAGATGGATTTTTGAAAGTTTAAAAAAAGCTTTAAAGGTATATTAAGCCAGCTATATCAATCATTCACAATTATTTTTGAAGAATGACCATATTGTGAATGTTGTGATGAATTTCAATGATTTTAAATCATACTGACAGCTATAAGGTACTACAAAAATCAACAAAAAATAATAATTATCAAATAAAAACAGAAATATTTAATATAAT
>NW_015510444.1:10633-11746 GCF_001515645.1 Sinocyclocheilus grahami
GAAAAAAGAGCACAGAGAAAGCAGAGAGAGAGAGTCAGTGACGGCAAGAGTGAGAGAGATCCCATTCATCATGCTTGACAGACATCACCTGTTCAGAAAAAAACATCTCAATTATGAACCGGCATTAAAAGATGGGTTGCCAGATTAAGCCTGCCTCCCCCGCCGATAATGCGAGGCTCGGACACACCGTTGCTGGACTGGCACCGGGAAGATGGCGATAAAAACGGCAGAGAAGAAGGAAATGTTTTGTGTACAGATGCTCAGCAGGAGCAGGTAGAGCAAAGTATGGCAAAAAAAAAACATGCTGACCGCATCTGAGATCCCAAAAAGAAGATAAAGCATGGGTATATCACTGAATTTGTCCTTTAAAGCGATAGCTCACCTTACACTCTAAAAAATTAATCAATGGCTTTGTAAATACCACAATAATAAGTGACTAGATTACCTTAATAATATGTCTGAATATCACTTAAAGGGATAGTTCATCCAAAAATGAGAATTCTGTCATCATTTACTCATCCTCATGCTGTGCCAAACCTGTATGAGTTTTTCTTCTGTTGAGCACGAAAGAAGATATTTTGAACAATGTGGGTAACCAAACAGTTAACGGTAGCCATTGACTTCCAAAGTATGAAAAAAATACTATGGAAGTCAATGGCTACTGTCAAATATTTAATTATCTTATTTTGTCGTTGACAGAGAAATGTTTTTACAACATGTGGAGAGTGAGTACTGTACATTTCATTTTTAGTTGAACTATCCCTTAAAGTGATTGTTTGAGTTGGACATACCAAAATAAAGTGTCCTTGCTGAATAAAAAGTGTTGACAAGTGTTGATGCACATGTCCCACTAGTGTAAATCACATTACATAGCGCGTACATCCCCGGCTGACCGAACCGTAAACATGTCCACCTTTTGATTATTGATTTTGTTGACTGCAGTAAACAGCGTCAGTTAGACTTACCATTGACCGAGCAAATGCACTTAGCAAAGCTGTTTTAGCGACTTTAGCTGCCTCCCCCAGTGCATGTTGAGCCTTACACAGCCAGATAAAGATGCACAGAGACAGATAGCACCATCTGAAGCTCTCTCCATGGGGTCACGTGTGTGTG
>NW_015510445.1:0-2127 GCF_001515645.1 Sinocyclocheilus grahami
TAATATTTTGTGAAAACTTTTATTTTATTTTTTATTTACTAAAAATAAACCCTCATACAGGATTCTTTGATAAACAGAAAGGGTTTTTTTGTAACAATGAAAGTCTTTACTGTCACTTTTATCAATTTATTACATCCTTGCTCAATAAAGTATTAGATTTCTTTCAAAAATAAATAAATCAACAAAAATTGGGTTGAAATTCCAGCACAAATAACTATATTGTGTTGTGTACCATCACTGTGATTAAATAATTTATTCTTGTACAATTTTATGTAATTATTATATCATATATTATGATTATTTTATATTATAATATTAATATTATATTACATTTATATACATTATTCTCCCATTCCCCTATTCATTATACAGGTTTTGCTTTGATCATACTAAGGAGGGATATCAGGAATTCATATCAACAAAATCACAAATTCACATTTTGCATGCTGTCAAGCTTCTCCATCACCTATACACTTCTTGCTTGGCACAGGATGCTCAATAGTCGTTACTGGTCTCATGTCAACGTGAGGTCCCTTTTTTTTTTACACCACTCAAGCTTTGTGGTGTATTCCTGGTGTATGTATAGGGCCGCCTGTGAAGCCTGTGGCTAAAGTACCTCCATCAGCCCCTTTGGGCAGGTGAGTAATGGAGGGCAATGGATCGCCTTAATGGCCCCTCTGAGTCAGGGCTGGACAGGGATGGGTCTCCCCTCAGGAGAACAACCATCCCTCTCCATGACACAGTGAAAGAAGGGCTGTAAAGAGGGTGGCAAAGAGAGAAAGTAATGTCTCAGTGTCAGTGTGTAAGGATTTTGTCAGCAGATGAATAGACAAAATCATCATTATTATTATTGTTGAGTGGAGACAGAAATTATATCATCGCAAAAATGTTAAATACGTTTTCATATCAGCTTGAGTTATGCCATCTTTTTATACTGTGCGTTTAAATTCAGCCTAGCTTTGGGCTATATTGGGCTTTTGACAAGAATGTAATTCTATACCATATTTCACATTATGTCATTTCTGCCAATGCTATGCATTTCAAATTTAATTTGGAAGGAGTTCCTATTATAGTAGAAGCAGTGGGGGAAAAAAATATCAATGTAAAATTCATGAGCACTTCATATGAATGCAAATATACTCACTCAATGGATCCCTCATAATTCACTAATTATTAATGTATTATTCAAAATGGGAGATGGCTCTTAATTATTGAATAATATGTAAGACTGTAATCCAGATTTGAGTAGAATACTGGAAATTACATGTAAAATATCGTAGACTAGCTGTCAAAAAAATGAGGAGTTTTTACAGTGCTTGGTTGCTTTTAAAATGTGCATTTTGAACATAATTGTTCAGTCATATATTTGCATGGGTAATTAACCAAAAAGCCTGAACATTCATTTGTTACCCATTTTCCATACATAATGAACATTAAACCTGAAATGGGCTTCATGGGAAATGGCCCCCAAACTCAAGTAAAAATAAATTATGTGTAATTATGCGACTATAGGTGGCCATCTAGAAAAATTTGTCAACTGAAAACCAACCGTTATTTTTTCATTCCCAGCTGTTTAGTAGCTGCAATTATGGCTCATTAATGAATACTTTTGAATCAGATAAAAGTCACATGCGTCTTCCATGATCTGTGGACTTTTCCATTTCATTTTGTGATCATAAAGTCACGTATGCCTTGGCACAGAGCAGATTGTAGCGTGAAAGTTATTGTGTGAGAACATATCGCATGACACAATGCTGTGTCCACTCGCCTGCCCCGTGAATATTTCTCAGACAGATAACCGGATGCCCGACAGGGAACTATTTTGCAGGCGAGGGTTATGTAACCACGACAGCCTCGATGACGGCATTAGTCAGGGGCTAAAATAAAAATAATTTGCATTTCTGTTTCCTAACTCCTCACCTCACACCCAAAACTCTCCCTGTTATCTGTTCACTCTGTGAGAAGAAATTGCCCTCAGTCCTGATCATGACATATCAGAAAGACAAGGCTGTGTTTTGACAGACCTCCGAGCAACAAATGCATTTTTATCAGAAGGTCAAACGGAGGGAAGGAAGATAGAGATATGATAGAGTCAAGCGTCTGCAGGGTCATTCTCTGTATTTACCC
>NW_015510445.1:3114-3524 GCF_001515645.1 Sinocyclocheilus grahami
TTATTCTAATAGGCAACCCAAGGCACATACATTAAATCTGATTCCTAATGAACAATGGACTGCCTAACATGTTCCTGTAGGTTTTACTTACTCTTTATTATGGGAATAAACTGTAAATAACGCAGAACATGCTATAGATGCAATACACTGGCATATATGTTGAGAACCTTGTTAGTAGTTACTATTGAATTTTCACATTTTATATTTGGCAGGTAAACACTGCAAAGTATGGAAGCCTGCTTCTGCCTCAGGGCAAAAAAAAAACAAAGGTAATATAAAGGTAATTGCGACTTTTTATCATGCAGTGTCTTAACTTGAAATTGCTATTGTTTCTTAAAAATGGCAAATTTAAGTATCGTAATTGTAGTTTTGTTTCTTGACATTGTTACTTTATATCTCAAAATTTGGTT
>NW_015510446.1:0-422 GCF_001515645.1 Sinocyclocheilus grahami
CATGACAGCGGTTTGTTACCATCAACTACCTCGACAGCAGCGGCATTTCGAGTTGCTGTTCTCTCAGCTAACATTTTCAATTTCAGCACTTCTTTCTGTCATGATCAACTGAGCGGCTTCTGCTGATCACGCTGGACTGATCTTGTTAAGACCAAACATCTCTGTGACATAAGGGCAAGAAAAGGGAAAGTGAGATCTCCTATAATATCAAAGGTGCTATATATGAAGCTACAGTGGTGTGCTTGTGCTACAATGTTCATTCTCTTGTCATTCTCGTCACAGGTGCCTGTACTTCCATTCATGACACAAACTGCATTCTAAAAGGATCATTCATCAAGCTCTTGATCAGCTCTGCAGGCATAAATGTGTACTCATCCAGAATAATTTTTAAATACAGCACAAGTGTGAATTAACCATTTCCA
>NW_015510446.1:2294-2770 GCF_001515645.1 Sinocyclocheilus grahami
TAATGCCAGAGAGCTTGAGCGCCATACGGTCAAGGGCTCTCTGTCAGACTTGTTTGCGTAAAGCAGCGCATGTCTCTTCAAGTGGAGAGGATCCTGGCCTGCAAGGCCGCCTCACAAATATCCGCAAAGTACACACCGCTGGACCACGCCCAAGATGAGGCGATGCCTCTGGTAGAATGGGCCCGTACTCCAATGGGACATTGAAGGCCTAAGGAAGAGTACTCTAGTATGATAGCGTCTACTATCCATCTATTGAGTCTTTGCTTCGTGACCGGATGCCCTTTGGTGCAGTTACCAAAGCTAATAAAGATTTGTTCCGACCATCTAAAAGGGGCAGTATGCTCAATGTAAATTCTCAGAGCTCTGACAGGGCAGAGCAGAGAAAACTCTCTGTCTTCTTCAGAGGGAGGAAGCACAGAGAGCATAATGACTTGAATGGAGTGGAGAGCACCTTGGGTACGTAACCATGCCTTGGT
>NW_015510446.1:9242-11171 GCF_001515645.1 Sinocyclocheilus grahami
AAATGTAAGGATGATGCAAGTTATGGATATATGGTTGCATTTTAGGGAAGGATGTTTGCATGTTTTGGATGGATTTCTCAACAGATGGATGGATAAAAGGGTGTGTGTGTGCATGGATGGATAAATACGTGGAAATATGGATGAACAGGTGGGTGGATTGATAGATGGGCAGGTGGGTTGGATAGATTGTAGTAAAAAATAATAAACACAAAAAAAGAGTAGATTGTAGAGGCCTGATTGATAGATAGTTAATATAAAAGTTCTGTAATCTACTAGCTTAAGTCATTGTCAAAGCCTTTACCCACAGAGACTGTGAGTGCCACACAGCAAGAGTTTCACCACAAAGACAGGCTGTATTATTATAAACACGTCTCCTGCTGAAAGTAACAACAAAGGGAAAAAAGAGCTAAAGACAAAGAGAGAAAGAACAAAACAAACATGAAAGGGTGATCATGTCGGGCAGCATGGGTAAGAGGGGGCAAGCCTGCTGAGACAGCAAGATATGCATCGGTCCCACACATTATTCCCAGCACAGGACCTGACATCTTCTTTTAATCAGCTTCTAATACACTGCTGTTTCAAGGTAATGATCCTTTGTTGCCGGGTTAATTGGACAAACATATCATAGCCCCTCCAACTGTGCGTGTGTGTGTGACTGCGTTTGCCTGAGCGTTTCCACACAATCACAGAGACAGCAAACACAGAGTGTGGGAGGAACTGGTGAATCAGAGTTCTAAACTAAGTGATAAAGAGCCTAACTGCAGTGGGATTCACAAGATATGAACGTTATCAGCACAAGAACACTCCAGAAACCCAGCAGGGATGACGCACAGTCCATCATCTTCTGACGCATCTGATATCATGCTCAGTAACATCAACCAGCCTTCAAGGGCACCAGTGTAGAGCAAGCTGTTTTGAAACTGCAGCTTACCAAAGATACAAGCTACTCATATTTAAAAGTAGTTCAGCTAATTACAGTTACCCTGTCGAAAAACTCATTAAAAAATAAATCCAATTGCTATAGGAAAAACAAAACCTATAATATAAAGGTTCAAAATATGGTTACATATTGTTCTCCTCAAAACTAAAGCATACCGACATATAAACCCATTGACTCATGCTTCAGAACATGCTTTAGACCAGCTAAATAAATACTGAATATTCAAAAATATTCCGAGGGTTGAGAACGTCACTTACGCCCTTCTGGTTCTCATCCCTCTATTCACTCTTGGCATTAAGACACAAGGTAAAACTGACCCAAGAATGCTGGGTTCATGCTGGTCACAGAGAGCATGAACAGGGACTGAATGGAGTTGATATGAGTTTAATGCTGAGCCGTTTGAGGCTATTGAGAAAGACCTGTGTGATTCTGAAGAGGGTTGCTAAGAGGTGAGATGCAGGTAGAGAAAGAACACCAAGGGCTTTTTTGTATACCGAGTCGTTCATACTGTAAACAACTCGCTCAAAGACCTGCACGCAAATGGGAAAGATAGCAAAGTGAGGACATGGCCAGCAATCAGTCTATTAAAAACAATTTAAAATAATTGTAAATAATAGTACTTTTAGATAACAGGTTTCAGATTTTTACTTTCATCTGATGTGTTCTGGAGCCTTATACAATCAAGACAATGAGAAAAATCTGATTAAACCGGCTGCTGTATAAAGTTTTGCATCAGTTATTTTAATGCATCAGATTCAAGAGCCAGAGGAAAAAAAAAAGATGACTTTGTACTCTAAAATACTTATGTACAATTAAACATATAAACTTTTCTACTTTTAATAAAGTGGATTTTTTTTTTGGTTAGATACCTTGTCACACTTTTACTCAGTTAAAAGTCACAGTATTCACACTTTTAGCAGAAAGTCTATTTCAAAGTCCCCTTCAAAAAGAAATCAGAAGCTAAAACCTCTACTACAATCACAGAAATC
>NW_015510446.1:11560-12102 GCF_001515645.1 Sinocyclocheilus grahami
AAAAAGAAATCAGAAGCTAAAACCTCTACTACAATCACAGAAATCTTATTTCATCTGAACATATATTACTACTTTTGAATATTTGTCAGTGGAGAAAGATGCGTTTTGCAGCCATACGATGTCCTGATTGACTCATGCTAACCAGCTAAACATTTGCACCTTGGGTACCTTGGAAATAAACTTAGCAAGTTGCTCATGAATGACCCGTCATATTGTACTAACATCCAAGAACTTCAGAGATCATTTCAACCACAGAGTTGGGATGACAGTAACTTTATAAGCATGGCAGAAAAGAGCAGTTCCAACTGTGACTAAGTTTATTCATGTTTTGCTATACAGCAATATTGCTAGTTACTGCCATTTAATTCATATAGTTTTATGCATACATTACCGTTCAAAAGTCAGTAAGAGCCTTAGAGCAGCCCTAGTGAGAGACTCTATTTGAAAAACATTATAAACGATAACACTTTAGATTAGGGAACACATTCACTATTAACTAAGAGTGTTCCCTTAATAAACTCCTAATTTGCTGCTTATTAATA
>NW_015510447.1:0-1439 GCF_001515645.1 Sinocyclocheilus grahami
AAGATTCTCAAATCAAGATGCACTTACTAGATAAGCAAAATGAAGTAAGATATTTAGTCTTGTTTCCTGGATGGAAAAAAATAACTAAATTAAGTGCATTTTGCTTAATACAAGTACAAATATCTAAAAACAAGATGAAAATGCTAAGTAAAATAAGCCTTTTTGCTATGTGCATTTATGGGCCCACAATGGCAGCCTCCCGTAAGGATCATTAACATTATTTCAGAGGCCAAATCACCATCCACTAGACGCCTTTATGCCCTCAAGTGGTCCATATTCCCTTAGACTTGTGACATATTGTCCTTTATACAGGAGCCGCTGGATAAGGGGCGCACTCCTTCCATGCTCAAAGTATACATGGTGGCCATCATAGCAAACATGCTTTCGTGGCCATCCAGTCAGTAGGAAAGAATGAGTTAGGCATGAAGTTCTTGTAGGGGGCCAGGAGACTGAATCCGCCTTGCCCTCATACTATTCCCACCTGGAATCTATCCACAGTCCTCAGGGCCAATTGAGGCCCTCCATTTGAGCCACTACAATAAGAAAATTGGGACCCCTTTCACTTAAGACTGCCCTCCTGCTGGCTTTAATGTCAGTCAAGTGAGTTGGCGATTTGTAAGCATTTTCGGTGAGTGATTTCTACCTTGAGTATGGGCCTAAGGAATGCACAGTGGTCCTCAGCCAAGGAATGGCTACGTGCCTAAAGTGCTTTCCACTCCGTTCACAGGTTATTACCCTCTCAGCTCTTCCTGCTTCGGAAGATGAGCAGCATGTGCACTTACTCTGTGGAGTGCTTTGTGTGCTTCAGGGGCCGCTCTAAAGGGCTGCAGGTTAATTATCTACTATCCAGTGGGATAATCTTTGCATCTTAACCGGCATTAAGATGCAAAGTTACCCCACTGGCTAGTAGATGCCATAGTCCTGGCTTATGCCTGAGTGGGCTTAAGAGCCTATTGCACCAGGGGTATGGCCTCCCCCAGGGCCTAGTTCAGTGGAGTTTCCATTAGTGATATCTGTGCAGCAGCTGACTGGCCTTCGCCGCCTACCTTTTCTAGGTTTTATAACCTGAATGTCCCTGCCCTTCCGGAACAGATTTTATCTGCTTAAACTATCTCTGCCCCTGCTGGTGGTCAGGCCTGTTAGGGCCATTTTTGCCCTGAGGACTCCGGTCTCATGGCCTAGGTCTGACTGATTCCAGGTTCATTTTGCCCTTATATTAGCCCACACAAGCAGTAGGGCCCTCACCTTGAACACCCTAGGGCTTGGCTCGCAGGATGACTTTTTGTTCTTCAGTTGTAGTACGGCGCTATAGAATTTTGTTCCCCATAGCAACTAAGATAACGCAATGTGAATGAACCGTATCAAAAGTGAATTACTAACATAACCTCGGTACCCTGAGATAACGGGAATGAGCACTGCATAGTCCATGCTGTCACTTA
>NW_015510447.1:5740-12101 GCF_001515645.1 Sinocyclocheilus grahami
CACACACACACGATGCGCAAAACTCTGCATTTGAACAGTCAATAGCAAATACTTAAACTAATAACAAAACAGTAGCTGATTCAGAAGTGCCAGATTGTCATAGCAAAGTCAGAATTACCTCCTCTCCTAGGTTCACGAAACGGTCATCCATAAAATGCATTGCTGTTCTGTTGTAAGTAATCTTAAAGATTCCTAAATGCATCTACTTTCGGAAGGCCAAATAAAGTGCTTTTGCTTTTGCCTAGAAACACACAGCGTCTCCCTGACATGGCTGCATCAACACTAACTGCGGTTACTGAAACCACGCCTTCTTTCTTTGCGTGCACATTTGGGCCGCATTATGCAAATATTCCCACATAGTGAGGTAGATATGTATATATCTCTTTGTATATCTCTCTCTCTTTGGTTTTAAGACTTTAGTCTTTGCAACTTCAGTGATCTTATCTATCCACAATCAGCTTGTAACACTCCAAAGAGAAAGGAAAACTTGAAATCGCATCATATGACCCCTTTAAATATGGCTAGTATTTTAAGTTCCATTGCTAATGATTTGCGTTTAATAGCAAATTATATAGATCATGCACCAAGCGACTACCTTCTGTTTCGTTTGGAACATGTAGTCGATGATTTAGTTCAGCTCAGTGCTGATATGGATGTGGACCTTGATCCAGCTGTGTTCGCCGGTCTTCAAGACGCAGCAGGCCAGCTTCACCTGCGCTCAGAAACAGAGACAAACATGGGACGCCCACCATACCTTTTACCTTCGCATGTAATCAAGGCACACCTCCTTTTAGGACACACCGCTCAAGATATAGCTAATTTATTTGGAGTGTGCGAGAGAACAATTCGTCGGAGGATGGCACAGCATGGGATAAGGTCATTTATAACATTCTGTCAGCTGTACGTTTTGATGACCGATTTGACACTTATGTTGTGAATTATTGTAACTTTTCGAAACCTTTCTCCATAGTTACCTATTCTTAATCTATTCTAATCATGACATCAAATGCATGTTTCACCCTGCATAAACCAAGGGGTTCCTCTTTTGTTGCTGTTTCTTAGTTAAAAATAGAGGCTGTTGAATTGCTGTAGTGTACATTGTGCCCATTATTACAAGATAATGAGTTGCAGTGTTGTGCTATGAAACTAATTTGATTTGACTTAAAACTCCTCTAGACCTCATGTGCTTTAGGTTTTTAAAGGCCTGTTATGGTAACTTCTTATAGGACAACCTTTAACATTAACGTATTGCTATTTTGTTTCAGACAACACTAGTTTTAAAGGGATAGCTCACCCAAAAATGAAAATGTGATGTTTATCTGCTTACCCCCAGGGCATCCGAGATGTAGGTGACTTTGTTTCTTCAGTAGAACACGTTTGATGATTTTTAACTTTAACCGTTGCAGTCTGTGTGGTGGCTTCTGCCGTTATTGTGAAGAATCTTTCTCAGAGTCTTGGAGTTTTGAAGAGATTTTATTTTCTGAGACAATAAAACCTGAGAGAACTCTGCAGAGTAATCTCCAGACTCTTTTTCTGTACTCTCTTATATACTGTTCGTTCTCTAGGCGTGTTTAATGGTTTCATTCATATTTGTCATGGGATCATCACAATGCAGTCATGAGGCCTTAATTTTATGTTCTGTGAAAATAAGGGCCCCATTATGTGCCATCATGTGCTTATCATGTACTTAACCATATGTCTGCACATTCCATTCTCATACAGATTTCTATACATGCAGGCAAATACACATGATTATAATAGTGGAATAACTCAATACATAAATGGCCACATTCACACCGATTATTAAGTCTCACCATCATATGTCATTAACCAAAGTGCAGCTTCATAATTCAGTCTTATCAGTTATCACTACCTATTGACTAATTTAAGTCACACAGTTTTATCACCAATGACTAGATCATGCACCAGCACTCTGGCGGAGCAGCAGGACCAAACTTCTCCCTCCACACTTGACTAGGAGGGAGTAAAAGATCCCCATCTCTCTAATCTCTCATTTAAGACAAAACAATGTTATAAGCATGAGCGTGCAATTGGTTCAGCGCTTGCCTGTGGTTGTCACAGTTATGCAGTATACAACAGAAATAAAAATTCAAGACATTAAACATGTAACATCACAAACAATAGCATAGTTGATCTTCAGTTCAGACAATATGCGCATTGTAGAGGGCCATTTTAGTTACCCTCAAAAATAAATTTTTCATCATATTGACATCTTAGAATTTTAATTTGCTTAGCTGTGGCTTTGATAAGTAGTGACCTTGATAAAGGAAGTACACAGTAAACTAGTTCTCTTCCTATCAATACTGCAATTCCTAAAAACATTCCCCATTTAGTTAACTATGCTCCTAACTTTAGATCAAACCAATCTCACATTTGATTATCTTTTCCAGCATTTGCTTTATCTTCCATTCTTAGGATTTTTACTTTGATCATTGCTTCAGTAAATGCTCCTTCTGGAGCAGTATTATTTGGTATATAAGTACAGCATTGTTCTCCAAACATAACACATACTTTTCCTTTTTCAGTTAACAAATAATATAAAGCTATTCTATTTTGCTCTGTCATTCTGTCTGTTGCATCCAATTGCTCTCCCAGAAATGATAAGGTATAATTCATCAGTATAATTAATAAATATTTGCTGATTGTACTTTATGTAATTTAATTAATCCCTTCTGTAATTGTATTTATTTTCTATTATTATTATTGTAATTTAGAAATAATGATATTTATTCAAACCCTAATTTAACTGCATCTCTCGTATTAAATTTGTTAGATATGCCTTTAGGTTGAACAATTGAATTTATATAATTTGCAGGGTCTTTTTTTATCAGTTGTTTCTTCATTTGTTGCTTCCTCTTCTAGAGAGATATGACTCATTTTATGTGTCAGCATAACTCTAGTAATCCTGACCAATTTTCTGGTAATGTTGGCAAGAGGCCATATTTTTCCACACATCCACCGTATGTAAAACTGGCAATTCAAATGTTTTATGGGAAAAGGTAGAAGAAAATAATTTATATAAATGGGTAAATTACACAGCAGAAAAAGAAAAGTGGGAAAACTGCATAGTTTGCTTTGAAGCAAGACCAGTCTTATATATTGTACCAATACTCATACACAGTTCGAGTTGTAGAGTATTTCATGATGATTGGTTTAAGTCAAGGGTTCTTAAACTGTTCCATTCCACGACCCACCTAAACAAGTATAATATTTCACAACCCACCAAAATATTTGAGATAAAAAAAACAAAAAACAATTGACATTACTGTAAGCTTAAACTTAACAAAAAGTTTAATATGCCAGAAATGAAGTATTTAAGAAAAATAACCATTTTATTTTATAGTATTATTTATAGTATTATTCATTAATAATATGTATGTTTTAATTTTTTCATTTACAGATGTTAAAAAAGTCTATGAAATATGTCCATGAAATATGTAATTTTTTTATTTAGCAAAGCATAAGATGCAAAGCAGAACTAGCTAAAACAGTTTGGAGATTAAAATAATTGTGAAATAATTGTAAAAAATAATAAACAGATGTGTCTCTTTTTAAATAGGCCTAAACAAACCAAGATGATAAATTAATTTCAGCCAGAAATTTACTGTTGCAATGATTAAACAAATGTCCAACCCGTAATTGGTCAATAGTATGGTAATAAAATAAATAAATAAAAAACAACGTATCCATCAACCCCTCCCTCTTCTTCTCTCTGCAGCTGTCTTTGCTTCTTCAGCACTTTGTTAGACATACTCCAGTTCATTGCTTCCCTTTGTCAAAGCACTGTTCCAGAAGTCATCTGAAATTTGAACACTCAGAGACTGCATTAATCAAATTGAACCTTTGTAAACTCTTGACCAAATTGTGTCTGAGCAATCTGCTCTTTATCTAATTTTCACTTTTCAACCATTTCTTTCAATGGTCCCTTAATCAAAACAATCTCATCTGGTTAAAAACAGCAGTTCCTTTATTCTATTTTAGTAAAGCAAGTTCTTCATTGCAGAAAAATAGCAATCAGTTTTTTCTTTGCAAAATGCAGAAAGCAGCTGTAATCTACCTTTATTATCTCAGTATACTGCAATAAAACAAAATAATCCTTCTTTTTAAAACAGCATGACATGCATATGGTAAAATAAAAACTTCAATCATAATTTTTCTTCTATTTTTGCATACATGATTCAGAATAATCTGGTAATGGTGAATTAATTTTTCCCAACCAACATAAAATAATTCCTATTATTTCATATTTAAATATTTAATCAACAAGTTCCATTCCTATTGTAAAATGCTTATGGCTTTTGAATCAAAATTCCTATTATTTTGGTCACCCAATCTTGCTCTCATTCAACATTGCACTACAAAAGTTATCTTTTAGTTGACTCAAGTCTAAATCTCTGAAGCTCTGTAGTGGATTTACTTTCATACTGTGTCCCAGGGATAACAAGATACAAATTTTAGAAGTCTTCAGTTATTAAATATAAAGTTTTAAGCACGTCCCATCTTTTTATTCATCTGTTAAGACATGTCATTTAATAATACATGTATATCTTATTTCAATTAACCTATTATTATTTAAATCATCTGCAAAGTCCATATCTTGGCATACTTTTTTTCTAAAACAACATTCATACAAGTCTCTTTATTGTTTAGGGCTTACAGACTCATTCACTCTTCTCCAGCGCAACACCAGCTGTGTCCAGGAGGGGCACACCTTTTGCTCCACCAGATATAGAGTTTATTTTCTCATACAACCACAAGTCACAAAGACACTCAGACAGACACAGATACATACATTTACACAGACTACTCTATACTCTTGCTGAGTAACCTGTCAGTTCTACTCGTTCTTTCACTGATACACTTCCTCAACACAGTAAAAACAGCACTCTGCAGGATTTTTTGCCTAGACATAGGAATTTGCGCGCTTTCCTTTACTATATCTGCTTAACGTCCACTGCCCTCCATCAAGGTCCTCTGGGCAGTAAACACAGATTTTTGCATGCACAATCTGCCCTCATTTACTATTATAGTAAAACAGATCAGTGCATGCAATTATTTCTTCTGGAATCAAAACCCTTTTTCTTTTTGTTCTTTAAATTTGGAGGAGCATTTTCAAGGGTCTATACCACCATTGGCTGACTTTGGCAAACAACATTTATTATATAAGCAAAAAAACTGCCTACCTTTATTATTTAGTGGCAACTAATAATGTTGTTCGTCAAGCCAGCCCAAAGTGGTCTCCACCCTCTGCTCCTGTCCAGTCCCTTCGTGGTCGCCAATATGTGGTGGCTTCTGCCATTGCTGTGAAGAATCTTTCTCAGAGTCTTGGAGTTTTGAAGCCAGAAGAGATTTTATTTTCTGAGACAATAAAACCTGAGAGAACTCTGCAGAGCAATCTCCAGACTCTTTTTCTGTGCTCTCTTATGTTCGTTCTCTAGGCTTGTTTAATGGTTTTCTACACTAGTAGTCTTGAAGACAATGATTAGCTGGTTCAGGTGTGTTTGATTAGGGTTGGAGCTAACCTCTGAAGGAAAGTGGCCTGGAAGTGCCAAGTTTGCCCACCCCTGCATTAGAGCAAGGGTGTCAAACTCAGTTCCTGGAGGGCCACAGCCCTGCACAGTTTATATATAACCCTAATTAAACACTTCTGATCAAGCTAATCTAATCATTTAGGCTAATTTTAAAACTACATGGTATGTGTGTTGGAGCAGAGTTGGAACTAAGCTCTGCAGGAACTGAGTTTGACACCCCTGCATTAGAGCATGTAGCAAGGATCAAAATCGTAAAGGGACATTAATTTGCAAGGCAGAATCAGAGACTTATGTAGTTTGTGCACAAGAGTTTTATTAACTAAACACTAACACAAACTAGTCTAACAAACAAACAAACATACAATCACTCATATATGGGGAAAGGGCAAATGAGGCTTGATGGATGAAACCATCAGGAAAACCAGAGAATGAAGCTATGAAAAGAGTCAGTTAACCTTTGAGTGAAACCATCAGCGCCGTTTATAGCGGGGTCTATAGCTTATACTAAACCTCTGTTTCGTTTAGGTAAATGTACGATACTTGCATTGCCTTGGTCGTTGACGAGTGTCCGGATGCAGTCTCGGATGAAAGTCTTGATGGTTTCAAGGTTTTGACCTTGCGATCACGTTCTTTCGGGTTTGAAGAGTGATGAACTCCAAAGATGTTCTGACTCGATGGTGATTGGGAGTTTCTTCCCAGTGGAAAGTGAAAAAGAGCTAAGAGAGACATCAGCTGAGATCCTAGGATCTTTGCTCTGGGCTATATGTTGGAGCCCACCGGGCACACCCGCACCGGCTCAGGCTCTCCAC
>NW_015510448.1:0-812 GCF_001515645.1 Sinocyclocheilus grahami
AGGATCCATTGGTGAGAAAGTGATATAATGCTAAATTTCTCCAAAGCTGTTCTGGTGAAGAAACAAACTTATCTGCAAATTTTAAGCATATTTTCATTTTTTGCTTAGCTATTCCTTTAATATAAATAGGTAATTGTTACAGTTTTGTCAGATGAAGTCAAACAAGATATTTTCTTGCAGTATTAATTAATTGAATTTAAATAAAACAAAACATGCAGACCATAATTTTTTGTTAAATTCACTGAAAATCTATTTTTCACACACTCATCAAGCATGATATTCTTAAGAGGAAAGATTGCAATATTTTTTAACACAGCAAGAATTATGCACCCTCTCCCTCAGATAAATGTGTAGGTGGAGAAAATGAAACAGAATCTCATTACTAAAACAACTCAATGACACAGTCCTGTCCACATTTGACCGGTTGTTATATTTGTCCTCCCTTTAAAGTTAGCTCTGACAAATTCCCCCATTTTCTTTCAATATGTACAATGAGTAAGATGAACTGAAGAGGTGTTTTATCTTTGTATGAGACACACCTCCCTCCCTCAATCCAATCCTTAAACCAACACTTCATCAGTTACTGTGACCCTCCACAATACAGATAACAAGTCTTCTTGTATCAGGGAAGGTGTTGAATCAGTTGATCTGGTTTTCCATCAAGCCACAGATTTTACATTGGACATCAAGTGGCGACTGATGCAGAAGTACATTTTAATGTATTAATACTGACATCAGCTCAATAGGCCCCAAAATAGGCAAAATTATTATCCTGACACAAGTTGAAAAGGAGCAGTGACAGTTTTTTTTTT
>NW_015510448.1:937-2881 GCF_001515645.1 Sinocyclocheilus grahami
CTCCTCCATTTTAAAGACTGCTAAACAAATCTATTTTATGGACATGGTTAGTTGAATTTTATTATTTGCATTTAGCATAATTTTCCCTGCTGTGCTCAAAACCCGTGGCTCATATTTTGGTTGCAGCATACCATTTTAGGTGGCTTTTGAGTAATGTTATGATGTTATGACAAACATCTCAAATCCAAAACATCTCTATTTCCCAACTATCTGATATTATCTCTAACATGACAAATGCACTTTTCATGACATTCTCTCCGAACCACATAAGACTGAAAACAAGGGTGTTGTTTTCAAGAAAAATACGCATAATGATGGTAATTACTCGAAAGATCGCCCTCATCGCCGAAAATGATTTCCCCACATATTCTGTTCATATGGGAGTATAGTGTATTTCATATCAGGCCACTGTGAACAAAACACAAAAGCCTGTGAATGAACCATGGTCAGAAAAAAAGAATGCTGCCATCCTCTGGTTGAAATATTAATAGCAACAGTTCCAGCTGTACCAAACACATTTATTATGTAAGGTGCTTTTATTATTCCACTCAGTTCTTGAGTTTTCATTTGAAGAGAGTTTTTCGTCAGTGTTTCTTGACAAACAACAAACGTATCTGCTCTTTCTCTAGAATAATGGCCTTACACATGACCATACACACACTTGTGTATATAAGGACTGTCATTTGAACACTCTGCTGTAATTTTCTCAGCATGCACACTCATTTCCTGTGCTGTAATTACAAATGCACTCCCACTACAGAGCACATTTCCCATCAGGCAACAACCTCACTGTTTAATAGGGCTGAATATGCAATAATACTCCAGAAATAACTGCAATTATTTGTATGGATGGAAAAATACTTTTCAGATGTATTCGTATGAGGTTATAAATTCAGAACTCAACCAGATTTTAAACTTTTATTAAAAAGAATAAAAAAATAAGAATTCAGGCAGCAGGCCTTCATTTACCACCATGGTGATTGAATGGACATTTAATAATTCTGTGATTACATTCAGTTTCATCAGCAGTGCATTTAAGACATGCTCCCTTAATTCAGAAGTGAGGGATATCTATCAGCAGCAGTCTGTAGGCAGAAGGGCTGTCAGTAAACCGGTTGTGCACACAGGGGGTTTTGTCTGTTTGCGTGGGGTTGGGATTCTTTCTATGCCATGAGATTTGGATTTCTGGAGGAGGATGTGGATTCAAAGTGTTTGAACATGCTGAACTAAGTTTAAAGTTGTCCTCTTTCTCATCATTTTTGCTTCATGGATGATGGATTGTGGAAATGATAGTTGTATTTTTTTTTGTGTTTCTGAGTTATTCATTCTTAGGTTTATTGCAGTATTAGTTTGAGACTAACTTATTTCAAATTCACTTTATTAATTTCAGAACTGAAAATTATTTCATAATTTACTCGCCCTCATGTTGTTCCAGACCTGTATGACTTACTTTCTTTTGTGAAAAATAAAAGAAGATGTTCTGAGGAAAAGTGTGTTTGTCAATAGTAACTAAAACCGTTTGGAGACCAACATTCTTCAAAAAAAATATTCTTTTATGTTAAAAATAAGAAAATAAATGCAAGAAAAAAATAAATATAAAACATAATAAATAAATACATTTACAAACAAAATCTATACTAAAAACACTAGTTCTTAGAGTAATGACAAATAAATGAAGGAAGGAAGGAAGGAACTTTGTTCTGTGGAACATAAAAGATATTTTGAGAAAAGCGTGTTTTGTTTTTATCCACACAAAGAAAGTCGATGGTCACCAAAACTATTTGGTTACAGACAATATTCAAAATATCTTATTTTATATTCTTCAAAGATTATGTATGTATTTATTTATTTCAGTTAATTAGTTAGTTAGTTAGTTTGTTATACTTTTCTGGCTCTTATGCCATCTCTTTAACCTGGCTTACACATAACACACTAATACGCTTC
>NW_015510448.1:8855-9446 GCF_001515645.1 Sinocyclocheilus grahami
ACATGACCATCTGCTATATTCCAATCTGCTTTCACGCTTTGGGGCTGAACCAAAGAGAGCCCAGAGAGAGCTCATCCCTTGTCATATATTACAGCTGTTCAGTGTTTTCACCCACATAATGTTTATGTAATTTTTCCAGACATTTCAATACACATAAATACTAGCAGTGATGTCTATGGAAATCTTTTAAACATAATTTAATGATGTGTATTTTTCACATCATAAACACATTGTATAGGTAACTATAAAGTTTTCTCTATTCTTACTTGCCTACACATATTTGAGAAACAGAATATCAGATATTTCACAGTATAGTTGGCAAGCTTGTGAATATTTTCAATTAAAAGGAACAATGCAATAAAACCAATACATTTTGTATACAGTGCTAATGTGGCTGCGGTGTATCATGTGAAAAGCTTGAAGAGTAGCCACAGAAATAGTAAGGTGATACATTCTAAACTAACAGTCTAACTCACTCCTGGGGCTCAGCTTGAATATTTTAAACGTACGTGTGAAATGGTTAAATAGGTAATAGCACACCTCCTCAACAAGCCGCATGATTTGAGGTATAATTTTTTTTAGCAGAAACTG
>NW_015510448.1:10924-12099 GCF_001515645.1 Sinocyclocheilus grahami
TGCTCTTATGGCCTCCAGGGCTGACAAACTGAAAAAAATGACCCCCTCTTTTTTCTCCACCCCCATCGCAGGGCTCAGAGAGTGCAGATCATTCATGTTTAACAGTGTCCCGTTTGCTGTGTGTGTCTCGAGAGGACAGTGTCTGTGCTTTAGAGTCAGGGTTGGGAAGGTTTTGATGCTCACAAAAGGAGAGCTGCCTCCCACGGGAGCTTATTTGCCTGTATATAAGTCTGTTGTATGTATGAAGTTCTGCCCTGATCGTACAGAAGAATGTAAATTATTCAGAAGGCAGTTAAGCTTTGTGGTCTTGTGGGTGACAGCATGACTCTGTCTGATTGCTGTGAGTCAGCGCAATTTTCTCTTGCCGCTTCATCAGACCCCCTTTCACATTCATTGGATTCACTGACATCTTTTAAATGGACACGAGGTGGAAAATGAAGGGGTAGTTGGTGATGCCTTCCAGGAGACACTGATACCTTGGAGCTAAAAGCAGTTTTACTTCCCTCAGTATCGAATCTGGCATTGCCTTTGTTTATTTCCTAGGAGAGCCTTTTATACTTTCCATCATGATATTTTAGCATAGAAATATGGAGTCACAGACCTCTCAAAAAAGGGTCATTGCTGTTGTTGTATCGCTCTGTTCCTTTTCTCGACTGTAATTAGCGGTTCTTGCTAAGACAACAACTGTTATTATTGCTCATACTTTGTTCTAAGCCGTAAGTGTTAAACTTCGGGGTGTAACTCATCCTATTTGTGCTACATGAATACATGTAAAATGAATACAGAAAAATCGTGTTATTTTGTAACTTTATTTCTTGACCTTTGTCACAGTTATCTTTTTTAGTTTTTCTGGCACAAATGGTCTTCCATAGGATCCTTAGCATTATCTAGAAAACAGAGTATCAAGACTTGGTGCAGTTTTGTTATTGTTAAACTAACTCTATTTAATATTGTTTTCATTCATTTAAATAATACTGAAATTAAATCAAAACATTAGATGAAAAACTTAAAAAAATGAAATGTTGTCTTAATTTGAAGTATACTAAAATTACTAAAATATTGTAAAGTACTAAAAGTACTCAAATAAAAATGCTAATAAATTAAAATGGTAACGCTAAATAGATTTTTTTATTAAAAAGAAAATAATGTATGCTAAATGAAACTGAAAATAGAAA
>NW_015510449.1:0-793 GCF_001515645.1 Sinocyclocheilus grahami
TCGATGCTCCGGTTATGGATAAGATTTCGGCCGCTGGGTGCGTAATTCCAGTTTTCCTCTCTTATGGCAACATAATAAGTCCTCTTGAGACTTTCGGCCCGGTGCAGCGCGATCACGGCCGTCATAAAAGCGCACAGCACAGACTTCATCGCTTATCTGAAGAAAACCAACATGTGAAACCAATTTCCGAGCCAGAATCAAAAAGAGAGGCACTAAACGATCTCGAATGCCACTGCTTAGTGCGCACTGAAACTATGTGGCACAACAAATCTTGAAGTCAGTGTGGGTAGCCTGATATCGAAACTGAAAGTTCAGTCTGCTGCGGCATCAACGGGCGTTCCCAAAGAACCGGTTCTCTCAGAGAGAAGTGAACCTCCGCTGTCTCCTTCAAAACACAGAGCCCCGATAAACTGAACACATGAGCAGACGCGGTGGCGACGCGCTCCGCTGTGAAACAACCTGGCTTCATGCGCGCTGCTCTCTGAAGAACTGCTGGACCATCGGGTTACCCGGTCTGTGCGCTGTTTCTACAGTTCTTAATAAAACTAAATAAAACTAAATGTTACAGAAATGGGCCAACTTTATTTAAAATATGTTTAATATTCCTGGCATTTACATGTGTTGGTAAACGCAGCCTAACACAGTGACAGTACAGGCAGGCTGTGTATTATGCCATAAGTAGGCTAAATGTTTTCTTCTTCAGTGTGGATTATCAGTTGCTATGACATAGCCAATTACCACTGCTAGACACCTTAAAGGGTTAGTTCACCCAAAAATGAAAATTAGCCCATAA
>NW_015510449.1:8038-9486 GCF_001515645.1 Sinocyclocheilus grahami
AGTATCTATCATTTTGACGATAGTGGTCCTGACAGAACTATTATTATTACTTGACAGACTGCTATAATCTTGGCCGTACCCACCACTGAGATCCCCAAGGTCCGGACCTCTGTATTTTTTTTCTGAGGCATATATAATAAAAGTTGTGAAACAACTGCCTAATATTAACTCTGCTTTGGTACTGCAGGGATATTGCACAACACCAAAATAACAGACTTACTCATGAGCTGCTCCAGCGGTCTAACGGTCTAACGTTTGAGATCAAACCAAAGTAGGCGGGCTTAACCGTTCACAGAAGCTGCTCAGCGTGAATTCCAGAGCGATGCTTCAGGTGACAATCAATTGTGAGACAAGATGAAAGTAGCTGAATTTAGATATACATTCCACCAGTATCAGCACTGTGACTTTTCAGCATTTGTATCACTCTGCTTTCTGTGTTTGCACATTCCATACAGACGGACTTTTCAGTGACTTTAGTGCAACTTGCATTGTTAAGCCAGTGAGTGACGACAAGTGATTGTTCGTGGAAGTGTGCAATTAGTTTAAAAACATTGATTAAAGAAAAAAATTGCTGAAACTATTTGATCTTTGATGCTCATACAAATTGCTCATTTAATGCAATGCAATTGTTTCCTTTGCTGGTGCACTGTATGTGACAGATTTCTATAATTTAAATCCAAAATGATGAAAACTCAAACACAAATGACAGATGAAATAAAGAAATTATATATAATTTTACTTACTTATGAATTTCTTATTTGAGGCTATTCCTGTTTGGAATATGTGATTGTGTATTGTCAACAATAAACTATCCTTTTACATATTTCCAGTTTGTTGTGTGGATCAATGCAACATTTAACCTGATTCTCATTAGAATCTGTTATTTGATAGACAAATAATTTATGCTTCTGTCCCTCAAACATCTTAAAGTGCACCTATGTAGATCAGTGAAATCCAAATCTTCCAGGGGGACATGCCCCTGAACCCCCCAGCAAACTTATTTTTGCAGCATGTTGAGAGTAATGTAGTACAGAGATGATCAAGCGAAAACATTCACTCAGGCACTTCGTTAAAAATAAACTTCAGCTCTTTTTTGTATTATAATAGTTTAATATCTTGAAAGGGTTTGCACAGTTTTTGGAGGTGCCTACATGCAGGCACAGAACAACCTTGGATAGCCTTACTTGACATCTTGTCTTCACAGCCGTGTCACTCGTGTGATTGATGGACAGAGTTGTTAAAGGAATAGTTCTCCCAATTTCAAAAGTGAAAGTTTGCTGAAAATTTACTCACCCTAAGGAAATCCAATATGTAAATGAGTTCATTTTTAATGAGAACAGATATGGAGAAATTAATCATTACATCACTGTTTTGTCTTAAAACTAGCTAAAGACACTGAAACAAATCAAACACGAGACAACTGAACTCTATTTGTTTCTTTACTCTTC
>NW_015510449.1:11038-12098 GCF_001515645.1 Sinocyclocheilus grahami
CCACATCAATCTACACTCCATAAACCATAACGGTAAAGCAAAAAAACGGTTTTTTAACATCTTTGCAAATTTATAAAAAATGAAAAACTAAAATTATTCTATTGATTCTTTTATAAATATGATAAAACTAAAGACTTTTTGGAGATATGAAGGATGCAGTACTACTCTATAGGTACTCAAGACTAACATGAGATTGGGTGAAACTGTGTGTGTTATGCCCCTTTAAATAAAGTTTGTTTCAGAAAAAAAAAAAAAAATCCTCCCTCAAATTTTGAGATTCTCTTTTGATACTTTCCCCTTTTTTCACAACATGATGCACCATTCCTGTTTTTCTGGCCTGCATGGCAGACATTTGTAATTCCACACATTCACATTGCATGGCAGTGTATGTGTTAGCGTTTATTCTGTCCCTTCCTCTCACAGTTTTCTGTGGATGTAATCCAAACTGCATTTGCTCAAATCGGCGTCATATAACTGATTTCCTTTGTCAACTCTGAAGTCAGTCTTTAGCAGCTTGTCTAAGCTGAATGACAAATTGTACAGTCTCACCTTGTTTTTGTGTGTTTTGATAGAAGGACTTTCTCACTAATGCGATGCTTACACTAGAAACAAAGTAAACATTTAGTGTGATCACATCAGTGTTGTAATCCCACAACAAAACAGCTGAAAACTGACATTTAGCATAGTGGTTTTTAACCTTTTTGACCTCCAAGGCGCCTCTTTATTCAAGACTATGAATAAAAGCTCCCTCCTAAGCTGATATGTATCTCTGGTACTTCTACCATATTTGTAATACAAATAAATAAACTCAAAAATATGATCAGTCAGTTTAAATTTGCACATCTTTAAGTTATTTTTCCATTTTAATTTAATGTTGTTTATATAACTAAACTGACGAGGGCCCCTAGTGGGCTCTGGCCCCCTGGTTGAGAACCACTGATCTAGCGCTTGTTAACGTCTGAGTTACTTATATAACCCTCTTTCTCTGATGGAGGGAATGCACCACCCCTTTTACAAAAAGTTTATTTTATTAAGTATACTTAAGTAAAGTTCAAGTATA
>NW_015510450.1:0-342 GCF_001515645.1 Sinocyclocheilus grahami
GTCTTTAATCTAGATTTAAACTGCAAGAGTGTGTCTGCCTCCCGTTAGTTAGGTTACAATATTTACAATACATGTAATCATTTGTACAATATTGTTCTATGGTAGTCCTGGATTGTTTTATTTAAGTATCACACAACAGATATCTTTAGTGAGAGGTTAAAAGCCACTCATTGGTGATTTATTTGCTTGGCCAGTGTTTTTTTTGTTTTGTGTGTGTGTGGATATTTTGCTGTTGTTGGCTCTTTAAAATAACTGAAATAAATTGGTGAAGTAATATGGAACTGTAATGTGGTCAGGACTGGAATTGTTTTATAACCATGTGGTTATTAAAAACATGAGAAC
>NW_015510450.1:573-3226 GCF_001515645.1 Sinocyclocheilus grahami
GGTCTCACCTCAGTCGTGGTATTGAGGGTGGAAGGGAGCGCTGGTTATTCACTCCTCCCACCTACAATCCCTGCCGGACCTGAGACTCAAGCCTGCATGGGTTACAAGTCCGACTCTCTAATCATTAGGCCACGACTGCCCCTTTAGCTCTTTAACTTTATCACAGTTTTCGTTATTCCCCTTTTTTCTTTTTTTGTATGTAGTTCCTAGTGTTCAGCTTTCATGTTCTGGTAATCTTGCTGATAGAAGAATTCATAGTCATGGTAGACCACTGCTGGATCATCAGGTTTGTGACCTTTCCTCTACAGCATGATTCCACAAGGAAAACATGTCACTTCCACATGCTGTCATAAAGATAACCACTTTAAATTCATCAAAAGTGTGACCCCTCAGGTTATTGGTTTTATGTGTAAACTGTGTATTTCATAAATATTTCAAATATTTAATCATCCGATTAAATGGTTAAATGGTTCCTAGTGGTTCATATTAGTCGGCTCAGGAGAAAAATATTGTCCTGACTTATTGTTACCTTTGAGTCACCTGACCTGTGTCTTGGATTGAGTGTTCCTTGGTTTGTGTACTATGTACACAAATGCATGAGGTAAAACTCACAAGTCACATGTCGTAGCCTGTCAATTGGCATACATGATGTGAATAAATTCATCTTATCTCATCTGATTTCCCTTATTCTGGCCCTCGCTCACGTTTTTTTCTGGCATGGGTCATTTATTCTGAGCACATGTAAATGTAATACAAATCATGTCCTTCTATTGTTAGAGCTTACACACCAAGGACGGCACAACCGATATTGCTCAAAATTGTGATGATATTTGAGGAGAAAGTGCTTGGTAGTCCGACATATTGAACTATTTTACATTGGTGAGGCAACTGCACATTTTGTGTATAATGCTGAAGCTTCAATGGTTTTTGAAATATAATCTGGTACAACTTTTAAATAAATGAAAGAGTTTTGAAAATCTGCTTTCTTCATATTGCATTTAACAGTGTTTTGATTGTTATGCACTTTGAGAACTCCAAGCAAATGGTTAAAATAACTGTTTACATAGAACATTATTCAGTAAGTGTCAGGTATAGCCATTATGGAAAGCTAATTCTTAGATTTAGACACCAGCATGTTTGTGGAGAGATTTTACTCTAAATCCTCATCATTACTGTAAACCTGGTCACCTTATTCTCTGATGTGTGGTTGACAGGCAGCAGGTCAATACTAGTCTTAAGTGGTAATGTGGTCTGGTCTGGTTTGGGCTGGTCTGAATCTATTTAGACTGTAAAATGTTTGAGGTGAACAAGGCCAAAGGGTTATCGACCTGTGCCACACATTCATTGTCAAAATAACTACTGACTTAAACTCAGAACATATGAGACTGACTTATGTTGTGAAAAAGGTAGTGGTCAAAAAATTTGGTTTCCACCAGGTTTGAGTCTATTAGCAATATGACATAACAAATTAAATACTTACAGTAAGTGTCTTTTCTGTAGATTGCTCAAGTCTTTATCTTATTAGTTTTCATTAATACTTCTGTATTATTATTTGTAGCTTATTCTGAACAATTTCTCTTATAATAATTCACTATAACAAAACTGTATTGTGTGATGCCACAATGTCCTTAAAATATGATTTTTGACTTATATTTATGTAAATCATTTTATATGAATTTAAGCACTTCACAATTCCATATAGTATTATGTACAGTATAGCACTGTTTTAACCATATATATTTCATATAAGCTCCTGTGTTTTTCTGAGAAATTAAAAAATAAATGTTTTTTTTTCTTAAGAATCGGTCAGCTTTTTGGTGATGTTTTACCATAACTTATGACATTAATGAAAATCATTTTTGTATTAATTCAAGCACTTTCATATAGTCTCTATCATATGTCTGCTGTCATTGTCTATTTCACGGTCCTGTGTTTTCTGAGAAATAAAAACCAGTGCTAGTAATAGTGTCTCATCCTCTTTTCTTTTGTAATTATTTCACCCAAGAAGAAATCTATTGAGTTACTTTCACTTTTGCTTATGTAAGATAAGGGATGATTGGCTTCTTGGTACTTTTACAACTGTTCAAACCTGCAAACGCCCAAAGAAAGGACATTGTCTTGTAGTATATGCACAATATGTAACAGGAGTGTATAATATTTGTACAGTTTTATTTTTTACTTTGCAACCAGCCAAATGAAGAAAAAAAAAACATATCGAATGTCCCCAAAACACAGATAGACAGTAATTGCCAGCTGTTGTCAGTTACTGGAGGGCTACTGTTCTGCAGAGTTTAGCTCCAAACCTAATTAAACAAATCTGAACCAGCTAATCAAGGTCTTCAGGATTACTAGAAAGTTGCAGGCAGGTGTTTTGGAGCTTTTTGGAGCTACACTCTGCAGGACACCGGCCCTCCAGGACCAGAGTTTGTCACGTGTCACAGAGGGATGACGTTTAAGAACGGTCCATAGACTGAACACACACTGTATGTGGCTTGTACTTTGATCTGTCTTGTAAGATTGATCTGTCTACCCTGTCTACTAGAATGGTGTTTAAAAGTGAAACTGTAAAAGTGAAAAAAAGTTAAATGATTTATTACAAGTCATCCAATCAAAACAGTTGGTGATCATGATGTAATGGGATTTTTTTTTTTTT
>NW_015510450.1:10502-11723 GCF_001515645.1 Sinocyclocheilus grahami
GTGTGTGTGTGTGTGTGTGTGTGTGTGTGTGTGTGTGTGGCTGGGTGAAAGAGAGATCTGCATGGGTGGCAATAGATGTGTACTTTAACCTTTCACAGACCAGGAAAGCGAATGCAAATACAGAACCATGGAATTCACATGATCTTGACCTCTTGGAAAATTCTTTTCACTTCCCTAGAATGGTTTATTTTAATCATTGCCATAGATGCAATTAATTAAGGTAGATTTTAACTTTCTAGTCCTGTTATCTCATTTAAAGGATTACAGTTTGACACAGTGTTGTTGTTTTGAATTAAGTTCAACTTTCCTGTAAAATGAGTAGTTGTTCTCTCAAGGTTTTCCCCCATGGACTTTTGCAAAATTTTAAAACCGCTGAATTGGTTTGGCCTTGGCATTTTCCCTTCAAGTCCACAAAGGTAAAGGCCCCAGGCATTTTAACAGCCAATGGCCAATGGCCAATTTTCTCATTCAATTTACTTAAAATATTGGTCTTTAAAATGCCTCATACCTTTAATAATTGACCGGCAGCAAATCCCCGTGGATTAAATAATAATCAGAGCTAATTGGCTAATCTGAAGCATGTCTCTCATTTACCCTGCAGTTGTCTACAAATTTTTAAGGATCGATTAGTGAGTGGCCATCTCCATAAGAATCAGTCTCTTACAATGTAACTTGCCTGGGAATAAAATTGATGTAAGGCATTTTTAGACGTCATGAGTCTTTCATGACATGTCATGATTCAAAGCGATGGCCATAGAATGTTGTTTCGGAATGTTGCTTTCATTTCTGATTAATACAGTACATATCAGAAATATGTGAAGAACTTTATGTTGGTTCCATTGAGATTTTTTAGACTAAAGGCTGTGTACAGATGGAATTGCCAGACATTAAAATGATCAAATGAATGATCATTTCTAAAAAAAAATATATGAATTATTCCATAGCAGGAGTTCACAACATTTGATGAAGTGCAATAAACAGTTTTTAGAAGAGCCAAGTTCAAATATTGTCACATTCCACTCTCATTTAACATTCATAATTTGTTGTTTTTTACGCTTGACAAGAATCATCAAGCATAATATAAACAGATAAAATAGTGTTTATTTATTTTTCTAATATTTATAGAAACATCAGTTTTAGTGCAAATATGTTTCAGTTTATGTCCACCATTAAATTATTTCATTTGGTAAATGCTGCGGGGGTTTTATTTATTTATTTTTT
>NW_015510450.1:11733-12107 GCF_001515645.1 Sinocyclocheilus grahami
TTTTTTACATTTTTATAAAATTAGTTTTAAATTCTTTATCCAGTAGTCCAAAAGACTGGAAAAGTCATGGGGAAATTATCATAGCAAATCATTGGGTGAAAATGAGAAAACCTGCTTCATAGAATGACTCGTATGATTTCCTGATGTCATTTTAATTGGCTATGTTACAGCTGGTGTTAAACGAGATTTCATAAAATAAACTTGAGTAATCTTGTCCCAACACGAGGGTACTTTAGTCCTCACTGCACCTCTGTCTCCCCCTGGCGGCTGTATGATGAATCTCCTCGTTCTATTAGTTTGGTCTGGAACAAGATCTCTACATCGATTACTCTCTTAAAGCAGCACTATGTAACTTTTTCTGTGTTCAAAATTTG
>NW_015510451.1:0-4433 GCF_001515645.1 Sinocyclocheilus grahami
AGTTGTGCTGCTTAATATATTTGTGGAAACTGTGAATCATTTTTTTCTCCAGGATTCTTTGATGAATAGAAAGCAGAATTTATTTAAAATTCTGAATTTATTTGAACATTTTTTGTAACATTATAAATGTCTTTACTGTCACTTTTAATCAATTTAATGCCCCCTTGCTGAATAGAAGTATTAATTTCTTTAAAAAAATAAAAATATAAAAAAGTATAAACCCCCCCCACAAATTTCAAACATAAGTGTAAATGGGGGTTACGACAAGACCATCAAGTTCACTTAATTACTACAATGAAATATGCAAAGCTTAAATATGGGAAGGTTCACATTTACATTTAAATTGAGGTACATGCAAAAACGTGCCTGATTTGTTAGTTGTAAATTACCATATCTGATTTTGACCTCAAACTATTACGAAAAAAACACAATAACATATAACATCATAATGTGATCTTAGCTGCTGACTGTTTTCTTGCAGAGGTCATGGAAAAACTACACCATGAGATTGAAAGAACAAGACCCTTGGGCTCAGTCATCTACCTGTCTGCCAGCATATCTGAGGGCAAGCTTTCCACTGATCAGGGCCTGCACATCCTCTGGCCTGTAAAAACAAAGACATACAGGTTTAACATGCTCAAAGTGTTTAATGAAGAGAGGAAAAAAGAAAACGTGAGAGACACTAGAAAAACCCAGGACTCACAAGTTGAGCATGATCTTGCAGAGGAGCATGTACTTGAGTGCAGTGATGGCACGGGGACTGTCAATAGAGTCGTAGCCTTCAAAAGCCTCATAAAAGTATGAATACGCTGTCTTCCAGTCCTTCTCCTCAGCAGCGTGAATAATGCCTGCAAGGGGAAAAAAAGATAATGTGATGCTCTCAGTACAATGAATTATGAGCTCCAAAATTCCTATGTTGACAAATCGGGTAAATCACTATAGTACGCACAATCGGTTTTCCCTCCATTTAATTAGCTCAAGTAATGCACATAACTATTATTTAAGCATTTGCAGGAAGATGGCTCAGTACCATTAATGCAGGATGAAGTATGGCTGCTAATGCTGTAATGGTGAGTGTCCACTGGTGTGGACTGTGGAGCAAATATTTTCAATTCTTTCTAATGGGAGTTGATCTTGAAGCTTGCACAGTGAATTGTTGGATTGACAGTGGACTGGAGAAAGAACTTAGAGTGGCCGAGGGCATCAAAAAGGTTGGAAAACGCTTAAATGTATGCAAATATAAAGTTAAATGCTGGTTGGCAGGTTGAGAGGCAGGTAGTTTCACTATTTCAGTGTGAAACTGACACTGTAACTTTACTTCGGGCATTTGCAACCTTCCAACTGTAATCGCGTATATGTGATGATTAATTTGGTTGTGTTAAAAGAGACACAGATTAAACACACTTGCTACTGACACACACCAAAGTGGAGGTGATGTATCATTATAAGCAGCACTGAGAAGAACCGTAGTGAACCACCGTAGTGGACATTAACAGTTACTGTAGTAAGCAGTAAGCATTTGAGACTGTGTGCATGTGTGTTGCGTTAATACCTTTTCTATCAATGCATGTGAATGTCTCACTGCAGGCTGTTCTGAACTTGTTACAATACAAGTAATTATGTTCTGAATGGCTGCAATTGTATCATGTTGAACAACAATTTTGCTTTCAGTGTGGAGGGACAAATTAGGTGTCATGCCTGGTTAGGACTTGATGTGATACTGAGGGTCTTTGTGGAAGGACTGTAGAAACGTACCTGACTGCATGTCTAGAGCAGCCTGCAGCTTTGGGGGGCAGTAGATGGCGTTTGCTGTGGTCCTGGCAGAGGTGAGAGCCGCTCTGGCCTTGGGCAAGTTGCTTAGTGCATGATATGTCTTGCTTTCCAGCAACTGGAGTTCCACCAGCAGAGCTTTATCATCCATCTTCTTCAGCTCTTGCAGGAGCTGAGAGCCTGATTGACGAGGAAGAAGAGGACAGTGGTTACAGAATGCAATTACATCGCTCAAGCTTAAGAATATGAATGTGTCAACAACAAGGGATGGTCTTGTCAGGGACTCACCAAGATGTAGAGCCTCTTGATAACGTTTGGTGTCAAAGTACAAAGAGACCAGACGGGCCTAAAGGATTGAAGCAACAGTGATAAGAAATCAGATTTTTTTTGGCATATTTAACTCAAATCCATTTTTTTAGTAGCACTGACAGCAGAACAATAAATAGAATCCAATGTTTGCAAACACACTCCAAACAGCATTGATATGTGGTTTGAAATCTGATTCAAATCTGATTTAGACTAAGCCTTAGTCTGAATGGTCAGACTAGATTTCAAGTAGTATGCAGCATGTCCCCTTGCGGTAATTTTGAGTGGCTCAATAGCACGGTATGCGGTATTATCGCCATACATATACATATATAATTTGTGTATGTATGGGTTACAACTAACAAGGTCATATTCAGAAGACAATGAAACCGAAACCAAATAGCGTTGAAACAGGAAGTGAAGTAAACAGAAGTGAATAACAAAATAACGGTTCACATAACAGAACATAAACCTGACAATAAGATCGTTAGGCTATCGTTAGCCTGTGTGTATAATAGTTAGCCTAGTTGTAATCTGATCTTCTAATCTGACTGGACAAGAGACTTTCTATTGATATTTCCTCCTGCGCGCGTTCTAGACTACTAGTCGTGAGACTTTCTCTGTGTTCTCGGTGTTACACCGGCACAGTAAGTGCACTTCACAAAAGGCTCATTGAAACAGTGACCTCCAACGAATCGTATTTTCGAATGTCGCATGTTGAATCATTATTGCCGTAACTTTCTAACGCTGTTTCTAAACTTTCCTATCACAATAATTTATCGCTGCCGCGAACGTGTCTTATTGGACAAGGTCCTACTCTCTTTACGTAATGTTACACACGCTAGCAGCTGTTTACCCCGTTGCTTGGTAACGACGGCGCAGGAGATTGGAATGCATTGCTATGCCAGACCTACTATACACAAGCTGTGTCTCATTTAGAAGGCTGCACCCTCCGGAGGTCGAATCCTCTGGAGGTCGCATCCTCTGTAGGATGCATGTACGAAGTGTCCTCAACCTAGAATTAAACGAGACGGCCTTCGTAGGACAGGCGGAAAAGGAAACCGGAAGTATCGCGTTGCTATGCCAACACATTTAGAGCATCGTTGCGCTCTCACACTACTTAAATGAAGGAAAATTATTTCTAAATTTGGAAAGTAATTTGAAAAAAAAAAAGGTTTTACTTGTTTTATTTTGTTCAATGTTTGAGGAGCTGCAGCGTACGTACAGCAGGCATCTATTAGAGAAAAAAAGGAAGAAAATATTTAAAACAAAGTTTATCCGTTTTTACCGAGGCGAATTAAGGTAAGTTGTAAACACCACATCTGCTTGTGTGTACGTTACATCTGCCGGCGCCGGCATTTTTCAAATTAACAACGGTTGTTCACGGCGACGCAAAGAATTGTGGGGTATCTGTAGCAGCGAAGGATACACCTCATGCATCCTCCGAAATCCTGTGAAAGAAGGTCGACCTCCGGAGGACGCAGCCTTCTAAATGAGACACAGCTAGAGCCACGGCCTGTTAGCTTGACTAAATGCATCCGTTTTTTAAAAGAAAAAAAGCAGAAGATTCAGAAACTCCTTCCACTTCAAAGGCAAGTACAACCCAGACTATGTTAAATATGGATTCACTGGATTCACCCTTTCCCGAATTCCACCGCATCTGGATATCATCATTTCAGAGCGGCAGTCTCAAATGTCACATTAACGTGAGTTAATAAATAAATAAAATAAATAAATCAGTTTGCCTCATAGTCGGTCTAATTATTGAAAGTTTTTGTGAAATTAATTATAATAAGCATATACGGTTTAGCCTAGGTCTAAAGAGGCATTTCAGTTATTTATTTATTTCCAGCCTTAGTGGGTCCTATGACTGGCATACAAAAAAAGTGGGTCGCAGTAGGCAAAAGGTTGAGAAACCCTGCACTAGAGTTCAAAAGTTTGGGGTCAAGATTTCAATTTTAAACAAAAAACTTTTCTTCTGAAAGTTCTGTTCATCAAAGAATCCCGTTTTAAATGTTGAGCAGCAAATCAGTGTATCAGAATGATTTCTGAAGGATCATGTGACACTGAAGACTGGAGTAATGATGCTGAAAACTCAGCTTTGCATCAGGAATAAATTACATTTTAAAATATATTACGATAGAAAACATTTACTTAAAATAAAACCATGAGACTTCTTTAAAAAAAATCTCAAAATTTCACAATATAGTCTGAATTAATGTTTGAATACACTCATATTCTCTCAATCCTTCCTCATACAGTGAACTAGCGACAGTCTCGTCAAGATCACATCACCAGTCAAATACTAGTCACTTTACCTTGATACAAATATCAGTAACACATTGTCCCAGCTCAAC
>NW_015510451.1:4492-5208 GCF_001515645.1 Sinocyclocheilus grahami
TGTGCTCACCTCCAGGGCCTGTCGGAGAAAGGTCCTCTTCTCTGATTTGGCCCATTCAATGCACTCCAAACATAACTCCACCTCCTGACCAGTAGCTGCCTCCATGTCCAAGAACATATCGAGCAGAGAGCGCACCAACCGTGCTGCCTTTGCTTTGCTGATGGAGTTCAGGAATGGTCGGACATACTTCAGCAAACCTCCCAATTCTGCAAAATCCCAATACATGCGCAATAGTTACTAACCTTGAGAAAAATGACAGCTGACAGAATAGTGGCCTTCAAAAACATCAGATACATTAATATATGTGTCTACTGATTGGGCCATAACCCACTAGATGAAGATGTTTACCAGCAGCTTGTCCAGTCTTGGCCAGCAGTCCGCCCAGCTCCAAGATACTCTGTTCTTTGACACGCACAGCCTCTTCGTCATTGTCTTGGATGTCTCGCTTGACTGTGAATGTATACAAAGTAGATAATTGTATTATTAAATTTAATTATATAGTTAACTTAGACTTTCTGGTGACAATACAGGCAAGTTCATCTTGGGCATCATGATCCTCAACTAAATTACTAGCTAGACTGGTGGGCTTCAAAAGCTGTTGATAACAGCAGGGGAACATGGACACCTTAATTAAACAGAGTAGTTGAATTTTTGTTTAATTTATAAAAATGTAGATTCCCTAAAGTTGCTCCAAGCTAAAATTAATTACATTTTTT
>NW_015510451.1:6844-7415 GCF_001515645.1 Sinocyclocheilus grahami
TGTATGTAAAACTGACATCTTAAAGACATCTATCAGATGTTTGTAGGAGATGCTATCCAGATGAAGATATCTTTAACAGACATATTGCAAACGTACGTGTGCTATCTGGGTTTTGAAATCTAAAAATGTAAATACAATCAAAACAATTAAATGTAACTGAGGTGTTAGTTTTTAATCAACTTATAAAAATGATTGTGTACTGTAATGTAAATATGGACCATGTAACATTGCTGTGAATTCTAAACAGAGCAGTCATTCTTGATTTGTAAAGAAATTTTACAAAAGAAAATAATTTAAAATTCTACCTGTTGTTAGTGTTTTTAAGTAATTGTTTTATGAGTGACAAAGTGCTCTTTAGAGTGACAACCTTTGCTAGTGTTATGGTTGAATGACTTGATTTGAGACATGCACAGTATGAAGTATTTTGGTAGTTTTAGTGCATTTTGGATGTGAAATGTACTGCTGTGCCAAGCAAAAAGTTAAGATAAGGAGAAGTGTGTGAAGACAGCTTTGAAAAATGTAACAACTAAGTATTGAAAAATGTATCCTAACGATTGTAAAAAAAAAAAAA
>NW_015510451.1:9633-10371 GCF_001515645.1 Sinocyclocheilus grahami
ACAGCCAAAACCTGAAGAAGTCCCAGTCCTGTGCCAACCTCTCCGCCTTCACACAGGAGCCGGCCGTGAGTTCCATTCCCACATCGAAAACCACCGCCAATGTGGCCTCCACTGCGAAGAGGACCTCCATCACCGGATCGGTGGGCCAAGCGACCAACGCAGGCACACCCAAAAGAGTAATCGTGCAGGCTTCCACCAGCGAGCTCCTGAGGAGCCTAGGCGAGTTCCTGTGCCGACGCTGCTACCGATTGAAGCGCCTCTCCCCAGCCGACCCTGTTCTGTGGCTACGCAGCGTGGACCGCTCCCTTCTGCTGCAGGGCTGGCAGGACCAGGGCTTCATCACCCCGGCTAACGTGGTCTTCCTCTACATGCTCTGCCATGAGGTCATTTCGGCCGAGGTGTCCAGTGAGCGCGAGCTACAGGCCGAGCTGCTCACTTGCCTCTACCTCTCCTACTCCTACATGGGAAACGAGATTTCATACCCACTCAAGCCCTTCCTGGTGGAGACGGATAAGGATGCCTTCTGGAATCGCAGTTTGGCGATCATCAACCGCATGAGTAGCAAAATGCTCCAGCTTAACTCTGACCCACACTACTTCACACAGGTTTTTGCTGACCTGAAAAACGAAAGTCAAAAGGAGGAGGAGAGCCGGCTGCTTATAGGCCTGGATCGATAAGTAAGGCACCTGTGCATAAACAGAAAAAAAAAATTGCATAAAAAGTTTGTGCACAGAATTT
>NW_015510451.1:11190-12096 GCF_001515645.1 Sinocyclocheilus grahami
AGCAAGTGATGTAATGCTGAATTTCTCCAAATCTGTTCCAATGAACAAACAAACTCATCTACATCATGGATGGCCTGAGGGTGAGTAAATGTTCAGCAAATGTTCATTTTTGAGTGAACTATTCCTTTAAGATCTGACCAAGATGGAGGACGACACCTTGCCAACCAACAAGGTCGTGTGGCGTTCCTGAGGTCAACGAATCAACTGCAGGATATACCGATCATGCAGTATGTTGACCTTTCCAAGTGATTCCATCCATACAAAAACATGAGCAGCAGTCTTTATGACTCCCGATAAAAAATGCTTCTTGACTCACAAAAAAGACTGAATGGCATTAATTGAACAGCTCGGCTTGTGCTGTATTCTTACAGCTTGCCGTGCTCACAACAGACTGAGTAGTTTGAAAACGAGAGCCAAGTTAGCAACACTTTCAAAATGATACAAACCAAAGACTGCGATTTCTACATTCACAAAAATCCTCCAACATTGATGAAGTGACATATGAGGACCATTAACTGCTGCTCTTGCATGGCATCACGTTTTCAACATTTTAACGTTTGTTTAGCATATCTTAGTGGCCTTTATAGAAGGTCTGGGTCTTAAACTGCTGCAGGTTCAAGGCCATTTGATGAGGTGGTCTGTCCAAACATACATCAGTTATTGTTGTTAAGGACATTCTATTTTAAGGAAATTTATGATGCGTTATGAGCTAAAATGATTGACAATTTATGATGAAGAAACCACCACACCGCTTCGAACAGAACAGAATCTTTCACCTTGAGAAGGAGACATGTTTTCCAAGTTGTGCTACCTATTGTCATTGTGAAAAGAACAGAAATTTCCAATAGGGAACAAACAAAAGGAGAGGTAGATATTTTATGTATTTTCAACAGCAAGTACTGTATG
>NW_015510452.1:0-3722 GCF_001515645.1 Sinocyclocheilus grahami
TTTTTTTTTTTTTTTGCCTTTACGGTATGAAAACATTATTTTATTGGATGTTCTTTGAACGCTATGTTTTTTTTAACTTTTTTTTTTTGGTTATGTGAATGTTAAGACATTAAATGAATGTCAAACAATCTCAGTCACCATGTCTGTCACCTTTTGCACTACATCTCCCAGAATCCTCCCTGGTCCACCACCTGCTCACGGTCCACAATCATCACCAGCTGTCTTCAATCACCTCATCACCCCTGCACCAGATATAAAGACACTCCACACGTACACTGCCTGGTTTCATCCATTTCCAAGACTGCTGTCATTTGGATTGTATGCTTACCTTACCTCCTTCTCCTTCTCCTTCTCCTCTTCAGTCTCTGTGTTCCTGCTCCTCATTCCCCAGTTTCCACACAGACGATCTGCAAACAAAGGAAAGCTCTTCCTTTCATATCAGTGACTGTTAAACGTGTGTGTGTGGAACTCCACCTGCAAGTTCCCCGTCTGCATTCACCATCATTGCTGCCTGTTGCTTTCACTCTGCCAATTTCACCTATCTATCAATAAAGAGTTTGATTGTGTTTACAAGTCTTACACCGTCTCTCCAGTCTGTGTTTCGTTATGTGTATACACATATGTAACATTACTGGAAAAAAGTTGGCTCATAACTTTGAGAACCATATGCCAGAACATTCTCTTTCTGCACAAAAACAACGTGCAACAATGTTTTACTACCAAATTATAATGTAATATTAATGAATTTAACCAACACTAGTAAGCTTTTTTTTTTTTCAAAATCTCGCAATTCTGGGGCATGTGTGTTCCCGAACATGATGAATGATGGGATACGGTTTTCCTCGAATACCACTCCAAAGACTTACTGGAGATTTAGTATGCTTTAAGGTCATTGAGCAAAACAATTTTGGGCAAACTTCAACAACAACATTGCAAGTATGCAATCCCAGAATCCATTGCGGCAAACACAGTGGAAAATGAACATTCCAAATCAGTCACTGAATTTCAGTTATTATGCTGCCTATGTAGACAGCTGGGCAGCATGCTAAAGCTAATCAAGGATGTTGTGGTTAAGCATAGACTGAAGGTTTTAGTTAGGACAACACATTGAAGGTATTCAGGGATAAATCAAGATGGATTGCACCAGACTCTGACAGCTTGCAATAAATACCTTTTTCGACACAAACATCAGTGAAAGCTTTTTAAAGTTCAGTTATTTTTTTTAAAGAGCTTGTAATATTGCCTGGACGCCTTTCAGTATATAAAATATTTATTTTATAAGCAAACTAACCAAGCTGTTAATGAGTATAACAAGAGGGCAAAAATATCCAAGGAATGAGGTTCAACTTGGGAACAAATGAATACTGAGCGGTACTTCAGGATGCATAACACGAACAGAAACCTAATAACACTTTTACTAGTTTCTACCGCCAGTAATACGCGAGTTTTGTGGACTGATGGCTTTATTGTTGCATGAGTAATTGAGTTGTTGTTGATAGCAGGAGCGACTGTAAAGTTCGCGTTTTGGCATTTCTTCACCTCCGTACAAGGGCAAAGAGTGGTTATCCAAAGCTGTGCGCAATAACAAATCTAGATGAGTGGTGCTTACCCATGCACTACTTGAAGCCACAACGCAAATGTGCCAGGACGCTTCTATGTGGTTGCTGATGTGTTCTGAGCGGTTTTTTGTTAGTAGTAGTTGTTTAGTAGAGGGGTTTTATACACCTTATTTTGCAACACTTTTATATATGGCCATGTCATTTGTTACTTCTTGTAAAATCCTTCATTCATTTGTATTTCATCTATATTTTGCCAACCTTTTTAAAGTTTCTCTTCATCTGTTATCTTATCAACAAGTTTGCTGACATGTGATACTGAAAGCTGATTGGCCTGAGTGGTTGCGCCTCACAGATGATTGGTTAGAGGCAGATGCAAACTTTTTAGACAACATTTTGGATGGAAGCAAAGGATGTTGTGTTCCATTGATTGGTCAGTTTAACTTTAAAGGTTCAGTCTTTGATTACGTTTGTGCAACAATTAAAATTCAAAATCATAATGATAATAATAATAAATATAAGTATATGAGATTAGCATCCGCTAAGCCAAACAAATAAATAAATCGATTTGTATGTATGGTAGTGTAAGCTGCCTCAGAACAGATCATTTTTCCCTCATCATTACTGCAGGACTATAAAAACACGAATGAATATCAGTGGTAGACTATGCTAAAATATACAGTATAAACTGAAATAATCTCTCGCCCTGTCTGTGTTTCAAGCGCGGACGTCAATAAAACAGCCGGTGAGCAACATGCCAAATCACATTTACCTCAGGAAATTAAATCAATATCCATAGCTTTTTCGTTACCTACAATAGCCTACATGCATTATATATTGACTTAACCTGATTTTATATCTTAATTAATGAACTACACAACCATTCAAATGTTTGAGGTCATTATGATTTTTTTTAAGCATTTCGTATCAATGTTGAAAACAGTGCTGCGTCATACTTTTGTGAAATCATAATTTATTTCAGGGTTCATTGATGAATAGAAAGCTAAAAAGAGCAGGATTTATTTCAACCAGAAATCTGAAAATAGTAAAAACTCCGGGTCAAACTCAAAACGATGGAGCATATGTCACATACACATTCGCATAGAGTTAAGGAAACAAGCATGGATAAACAACACCTGTTTCAATGTTTAGCCATTGTTCACAGATACAATATGGTCCGCTGCCAGATGCAAAAACATCCTACAAGGAACAATTAATATTAAACGAACAATGTTTTCGTTTGATTAACACAAAAGGTGCTGCACTGCCATTCACATTCTAATGATTGGGACAAAGGCACTAGAAATACATGCAGTGAATTAGTCCAGCGCTGCTCTCAATAGACCACGCAATGTGTCGCGTTGGCGTTTCGAATGGCATCTGTGACACATGCATCTGTTCAAGGTCACCAGGGCCATTTATTATCAGCATGACTTTTAAAGGGAAGCGCAGCTGTCCAATAGTCAGGCGAGAATTCACAGGTGCCTGTATTTCAAGCTCTGTGGACATGGGCCTATTCCATCCATTGTGTCGTCACTAAACGCTTTATAAACTCTCCTGACAGATCGGTACGATGGGAAAGTATCTGATGTATTTGTAACGGAGCTCATTTCACCATGCCACCTGCGACCGAAATAAGAAATTATATGTGACTTTCACATTAAGCGTGGTCAGAGTTAGTCAGTCTCCTCAAAACAACATACAGTGGAAAAACACAAAACAAAAGAGTCTTAATTGTGGTCGGGTTTATATGCAGGCAGGACACTTCAAAGTCACCCATTCAAAGTCGTTGGAAACAAAAATTTTCCGTAATATTCTCTGAGCAATGTAAATTGCTCTGTTTACTCCGAGCGTGGCCTCCGAACGACACTGTTGAACCCAAAACTCTCCGTAGCATGTCTAGGAAAGTCATCAAATAAGGAATCCCTGGCAAACGTCCGCAGGCTTTCCAGACCCTCCTGGCAGTTGTGTGCAATTAAGTTGTGGAAAGGAGCTGTTTTCAAATTGTAAATTCCTTTCTGGTATTAGCTCAATTATGCCCATTTGAGGGTCAACAAAAAAGTTGCTGGTGAACTTTTCAGCACAGAACATAGCAATTCAGTTTTCCACACAAAATAAGAAATGTTATATTATTATTATTATTATTATTATTATTATTATTATTAT
>NW_015510452.1:4636-5391 GCF_001515645.1 Sinocyclocheilus grahami
TTTTTTTGTGTGTGTGAGTAAAAAACAAGCAGACCACAGAAGCTACTGTTGTTTGACAGAACAGAGATGTAAATCTTTGACTTTATGAGAAAATAATTTGTTTACTACATTTCTTTGGATGCAATACTGATAGAAACAGTCTGGATGCTTTATTGGTTCCACATTTTATGGACATATTCACATTCAACAGATTCTGACAAATGAATTGCACATGGAAGCAATCACCAATGTGTGAAAAAATGCACGTTTATTGCATATGGATATTAATAAACGATCAAAAAATAAAATCTATACAATCCCACTCTAAATAAATTCTAAAAAAATAAAATAAAAAAAGCTAAAGAAAATGCATTAAAAATTAATTGTTTTGTTTTACATGGTTGGTTGTTTAATTATTTTAGATTATTGCATTTCTTTTTTCTTTTTTTTCTGCTTTTTTTTCAATCATACTGAAACACAAACAAAAAGATTAGGCTGTGCCCTTAGATTATTTGGGATAAAATTGGTTTCAACTGTTTAATCAGCTTAAAATAATCTTAAACAAAAGCTGAAATAAATATTACTACTTTTAGAAGCTGTTGCTTTGCCTTGAACACAAGAGAAAATATTCCGAAGAATGTTGGGTTCAAACAAAATAATATCACAAGCTTTCATTGTTTGGACAGAAAACATTGAGAGTTTTAAAAATATATATATTCTTTTGTCTTTCACAGAAGAAAGAAAGTCATAGAAGCACAAACTTTTTTTTTTTTTTT
>NW_015510452.1:11348-12093 GCF_001515645.1 Sinocyclocheilus grahami
TTAAAAACATTTAAAAATCTTATTTCTAAACTTTATATAGTATTTAAAAAAAATACATGCCTTTTAAACAAATGTATTTACTCCCCTGATTATTATCCCATTATAACATCGATCATACAAAAAAAAAAAGAAAAGTGTTCTAATGTCTCAATGTTGTGTTAATGATGCACTCATTGTGTATAATATTAGATGTTCTGTAGAACAAATGTCTGCATAAACCATAACAAAGATTTTATTACATTAGTGAAAGCCATTTGAAAAAAATCTGAACTTCAATCATTTTAATGACAGTCACAAAACATACTGCGCAAATGACCTGCCATTACGGGTTTCCAAAACGTCAAACGAAAGGTCAGCTTTGCAAAATAAACAGATTTACAGCTCTGTGGTTCCAAAAACGAAAAACGCCCTCCACTTCAAAATCCACTTGAAGAATCTAGAGTCCAAAGCATAACTGTGAAGGTAAGTTGTGTACAACTCGAGGAAGTTAGTTATCCGACCCTCAGCGGCGGAGCCACCAACACAACTCCATCTCCTCGAACAAACAGCATGGGGATGTTCCGCTTCGTCGACTGCAAAACAAACATGCGACACATCTCAACACAATACTTGATGGCTTAAATAAAATATGTAAATAAGTAAATAAATAAACAAGTGTCGTTAATTTGGAAAAGAAGATTTAGTGGTCGACCGATATTGGTCTTTTGACAGCCGATACCGATATCTTGGAAAGCAGGGTGGCCGA
>NW_015510453.1:0-943 GCF_001515645.1 Sinocyclocheilus grahami
TTTGGATAAAAGCATCTGCTAAATGACTAAATAAATAAATAAATACAATTTGCTGTAACAGTCATTTCGACTGGATGGCTAAAAGCTAGAAATGATTAAATATGCATCTCATAACCCAGGCTGATTGACAAATGTGTCTGAACTTGGTTGCCATGCTACAAGATTCTGCAGGCACCACACACAAAGACTGATGACATAGTATGTCTGCAAAATAAATATTAAAGGGATCATATCATGAGGAATTACATTTTCATTGATTTTGAGATCAAATAAAAGGACAATCATAATTTAAAGTTACTTTCAGAACTTAAAACATCCTGTCCATTCAAAAAGATAATTTATTGAAGCTAAAATTCTAAAATACTTTCATACTTTTGAAATATGCTGACATCATACAGATGAATGCATTTCAACAAATAACCACTCACACTCAGCTAAGGCTTTTATTCACAATGTACTGTAATGCAGCTTTGCAAAATGAGATCCAGTGTAGTTTTTTTAACTGTCCCATCCCTCAAAAACAGTCCAGTGTTAAAACTATACTGGACTCAAGAGCAAACCTGCACCTCGTGAATTAGTGCACCACAGCACTGTATCTTATTTTGCATGCAAAGAGGGTGTTTACATAAAAGTCTACAGCAGCAGAAAAACTGCCTGTTTCATAACTAAAGGTCAGAGACAGAGTGGAAAATGATCTAAATTATGACTTTCTGGTGCAAAAACAAACTCGCTATCATTATAAGTGGACCTCGGGGAAAAAAGAAATGAGTTGTTGCAACATTTGCCATTTCAACTAGATGACTGAATGCTTTATGAAATATGCAGCACATTACAGACTAATCAATGTGTTTAAGCTGTGCAATATTACTGGGAAATACATTTTAGTGGGCTGTTTTTTATTTCATTTATTTATTTAAATTTACTATATGCCAAAAAAAAAAAA
>NW_015510453.1:2064-3770 GCF_001515645.1 Sinocyclocheilus grahami
CTTCTATCATGTAACAGGTCATGATTTTACTGACAGTGGTAAACTCTATAATACATTGAATGCATTCGCTATGCATTCTTTTGCAACTGAAACACTTTTCAGGTTATTTCGGGTAATACAGTACAAGTGCTGCTGGTCTTTAAAATCTGCAGGTCTGATATTGTTGTACGATTTCAAGGAGATTTAGAGCAGCACTGGAGCAGACGTACTGCTGAGATCATGATAACCACAATAATCTCTGTGTAAACTCATTACCTCCACGGCCCAGTATGCACCTCATACAGAACACAGGCTGCATACACACCATTAGGCTTGCATGAATGAATAATTAGCACACTGTATATGTCATATGTGCAATATCAAGCATAAACAGATTTGCAGTGCATATATGCAGTCACTATTTCATACCATACTACCTTTCTTCCCCTCCAAGATCCATTTTATAATGTTTTTTCCTTTCCATAATTTAGTTTTCATCAGACCCATATTTTAGCCCTTGTGCATTTAACTCTACAAAGCCAAAAAATCGTGTTACAATGTGAGTATCAAATATGATATATAAGCTTTTGGGGAACATTTATTTGTTCATCTCTCAATCATCATTGCATTGCATTGCATGATTTCCCCCACACAATAAAATATTACAGAGCTTTGATCATAAAACTATGTAAATCATCTTACTAGACATATTATTCAGAGACACAGGGTGACAACTGATATTTAAATCCACTTTATGTAAGTAGTTTGCTAAACTGTAATGAAGATATTAATAATAATAATTAATAATAATAATTAATTACAAGCTGATTTCCATGATTTCCATTACAAGCTATCAGAATTTCACCTTACTTTTTGGACATACAAATAACAGAAACTGCATTAAATTGCATATTTTTGCTCAGTTTGGGCATCTGAATAAAACTGAGGTGTTTTTTCCTCCTCGAATATGAGCTCCATTTTCTCACTATATCATAATATATGAACCATAAAAGCCTGATGTAACAAATAAAATACCGAACAAAAAAACAATTTTTTTTTTACATTTTTTTTCCCAGACTGTTATTTCAGGCATTACAGAAATGTAGAACTTCAGAACTTTACCCTAAAGCAGTTAAAGCAGAAATTCACCATTAAAGCATTCTTAGATTTAGAAAGAGACTTCGAAAGTGCCAAATGAGAATTGTTGCAGCTTATTTTCAAAGTCTTAGTCTTTTTGGACTGGGGAGAAAGTTTTTAGTTAGGCAATATATTTGATCTCTTAATGCAAAAGGCCAATGAAAATTTGATTTCTCATGATGTGACCCCTTTAAATCATGATGCTTTTTTAGGCGATCTTAGCCTTTTAACAAGGACTCTGAGAGGCCCTACTGCAAAAGAAACAGGAATTTTAATCCTCTTTGTGCTTCTCTCAGCTATGATTAATCTTTTCAATATTAGGCACGATGAGAAATAATCGGTCTGATAGGGCCCCCGTCAACACAAAGGAGGGAAATTAATTTTTTGAGCTAGCTGTGGAAAGTCTAAAAGTCATGAAAGTCATACTTTAAGCTCAAGGGGAAAAAACGGCAGGTTTAGTGGGCCTCCACAGTAGTAGAAGCAAAGACCTCTTAGCATTCATTTTCAAATTCATCTTGTTAAGAAAATCCAAGAAGTTACTTCAATGGTTTGAATATCTGGAAATGCTCACTGTTGCAATGCACGGATAA
>NW_015510453.1:4750-5538 GCF_001515645.1 Sinocyclocheilus grahami
TAAAAATGTAATATTCCTGTGATGCAAAGCTGAATTTTAAGCAGCCATTACTCTAGTCTTCAGGGTCACATGATCTTTCAGAAATCATTCAAACATGCTGATTTAGTGTTCAAGAAACATTTCTTATTATTATCAATGCTGAAAACAGTGGTGCTGCCTATTATTTTTGTGGAAACTGAGAGACATCTTTTGAATTTTGCTGAAAATAAATTTTAAAAAGAACAGCATTAATTTAAAATAAAAATCAAACATTATAAATGTATCAATTTAATGTGTTCATTTAAAGTTTTTTTTAACAAAAATTTTAAGAAGAAGAAAAGAAAATCATACTAACCCCAAGCTTTTGAACTTCTTGTATCTGTGATTTTTTTAGTATCACTGTGATTCTATTATAGATTGTATTAATATTTTGAATAGTTTTATTTTTATACTTTCAATTTTCACCTAACTAAAATAAGCCTGGTGTGTATACAGTATACATGCACTTTTATTCAGTTACTCTACAGTAGCAAACCCACAGTAGCACTCAGAACTGGCCAGTCAGCTGAAGAACTGCCCTGGACAAATTTTGAACACTAGTTCGTGCCACAGCTTGATTTGCATAATACCTTGAGGGTGCAAAAATAGCACTGACAATGTGTGCAAATAAACAACGTTATCAAATCCACCTCTTAAACATGCCTGTAGGCAGCAGGGATGATGTCCCACTGAACCTTACCCTAAAGTGACTGTCTATCACTGTATGTTATATATGTATATATATATATATATATATATATATATATATA
>NW_015510454.1:0-903 GCF_001515645.1 Sinocyclocheilus grahami
ACTTAAGATATTATGTCTTGTTTTCTGAAGAAAAAAAAAGATCAATTCTGTTAGTTTTTGCTTAAAACAAATAAAACTATCTGCTAGTGGGGTAAGAAAAATCGTCTTAATTCAAAGGCTAAACAAGAGTATTTTTCCTGCCCCTCTGGCAGATGTTTTAAGCTAAGTTTGGATCATTTTTTCAGAAAACAATACAAGCAAGCAACTCATGTTTTGCAGTGCTATGTGTGATGATAGATGTTAAACTCAAAGTTCTCCGCGTCTGGTCTGGAGTGTGACTCTCTGCTCCAGCAGCTCCAGCTGTCTCTGCATCTCTCCGGGCAGGTCTTCGTTCACCTCGCGCTGGAAGTACGCTCTGATGTCCTCCAGCTCCTGCCTCCAGAAGTCTGCTGAGATGCTGAAGAGCTGGCTGAGGTCCAGGTCCTCCGGCAGGCCGCGGAGGTTCAGAGCGCCGGCCGAGGGAACCAACCCGACCGTGGTGGGCATCGCTCCGGCCTCGCCGTCGATCCTGAGAAACATCCACTCCAGCACGCGGATGTTCTCGCCGTATCCGGGCCACAGGAAGCGTCCGGAAGAGCTCTTGCGGAACCAGTTGACGTGGAAGATCTTGGGCAGTTTAGCATCGGGCCGCTGCTCCATACTCAGCCAGTGAGACAGATACTGACCGAAGTTATACCCGAAGAACGGACGCATGGCGAAGGGGTCGTGCATGATCACTTTCCCTGCAAACACACACAAAAGTGTCTAAATATATAATCACTTTCCAGACACTCACAGAGACACAGAGCCCAGGTTAAAAAAAGCACACTTCCATAATGTACTTAAAGTGCTCTGTTTGTACTTAATACACTAAAAATGATTCTTTAGTACTTCTTAAGATAATCTTAAGAACATCTAAGTGTA
>NW_015510454.1:5183-5758 GCF_001515645.1 Sinocyclocheilus grahami
TCACATATATGTTTTCTGGTTTTCTCACTGGCACTGATATCTCAGACTAGTTCTGCTGTGAGTGACTTGAGCTGTGTTACGGCTCCTCTGGATGTGATCAGTGCTGGTCTGGACTGAGTTTGTTTCTGACTGACCAGCATGTGTTCGGCCAGCCAGCCCTCCTCTTTAGCGATGCGGGACGCGATGCGGAGAGCGAAGCACTTCTTCCCCAGCAGCGAGTTTCCTCCGTATCCGCTGCCGAACGACACGATGGTCCTCTGGTCAGGGATGTGAGCGATGAGCGTGAGGTCCGGGTTACACGGCCAGTTATTCACCAGCGGCTCTAAACACAGAACATGACCGTCAGTTTCTACTCTAATGACTGATGATGAGACCTCTAACTCTAGCACTCTCTATTCTAATTCTGTTTTATCTATTTGCTTTCTTTTTATTTAGTAAAAAAACACTTGTCCCTCTATCACTTGCACTCTCTACTTGTTTTCTAACTGCTTGATTTTTGCTTTAAAAAAAACTCTAACACTAGCTTTCTCTATTCTTTTTCTATTCTACGTACTTGTTTATATATATATATATAT
>NW_015510454.1:9086-10920 GCF_001515645.1 Sinocyclocheilus grahami
ACACACACACACACAGAGTGAATGATTACTCCGCCGAACACGCATCATAACTCCAGTTAATCATTGAATCATTCACTTTGTGGAAATACTCGATCGGACCCGACCCTAACCTGACCTTTGGTGTGACGCAACAGCTGAACTTGCAGCATCCCTCGGTGACGTCACGCCCGCTGCAGCTCGGGCGCTGATTGGTCGCTGAGCTGGAGGCTCGTCATTTTGTAACATTGAACATGATCGCGCGATTAATCATTCAAACATGCGCCTCGACAGCATGTTAAAGTTGTTTAGTACAGTTACAGTGTGTTCTGCTCTAGACTCTTCAGATAGCAAACGCTCAAATACAAGAAATATCAATTAATCTATTTCAGATTATCAACAACAAAAAAGAGGCAAGTGGAGGTTTAGTTGACACATTTCTATCTAAATAATCTAAATATTATCAGTAGAAATAAATTAACAATACAGCTAACAAAAATATGCTCTGAGACCGTTTTGCTAATATTCCATTTAAGTTATGAAAATGTTATTTCTGGCTTCCAGTTTTTAAAAAAAAAACATGTTTTCTTGGTTATGCAAACGTTCAGGGAACGCTCCTTTGTATCATTTTGCAAACATTATGCGAATGTTACTTTTGAATTTTTGGAACAAGTTTAGATGTTAGAATCTAACATTTAAAAAATGTTACAACTTGTTCCAAAAAATGAGATGATAGATGAACATCAAACTTAAACATTCCATAAACTATAGATAAGAAATGCTCTCGTGCTGATGGTTTTTAAAGCATTATTGTGAACCAGAACACATTCAATTGTTCATAACTTCAGGAGAAGTTCTGAGACGCGTGAAGAAGTTTGACTATGTTTGATGCATAACTAGAATTGTATTGGTTATTTATAGTTTTTCTGCACATCAGCTTCCATTAAAAACAAGAATATATGTGTTTGTTTGTCCAAGTGATTCTATATATTTGGCACTTTCTTCACTAAGGATCTGAAACATGTGAAGAGATGTGCTGTGAGCTGTCAGAAGCTGAAAACAAACAAAGTAACACACGTAGAACAAGACCAGAAGAGTACGACGTGACAATCTTATCTGAAGACTTGTGCTTGTTTTGGTTAAAGAGCCTCTAAAGCTCAGCCTGGAGCCACAAACACTACAGACGGCCTTTCTCAACAGCACCGGATGAGCTGTGATAAATACAGTCAATGAACAGCTGTGTGTACGGCTAGATAACACTGTAACAGTGCTGACTGATGACCTTCTGACCTCTGCAGATGTTTGTGCAATGCTCTTTTTACAGGACGCATGAAAACATGTACAATTCACAGAAAATAATCCCATGTTTCCAGCTCAGAGCCTCAAGGCATGTTTGTTTCTACAGCATTTGATATGATACAGATCGTTGTCAAGCAGCTCCACAGCGATGGACGGGGAAATAACCGTGTTAATGCATCAGTTTCCGCTGTGAAGCAGCTCTTCAGGGTCTTTATTTCGATTATTGTCAACCGTGTGAATTATGGGAAACTGCTGAAGGCTGCTTTTGACAGCAAATGGGCAAAAATTAACAAAATGGGCATGCTTTGACAATACCATGGTACTCTGATGATATCACCATGCAACTTTATGTCAGTATTTTGGGATGGTAGGCTACTCCAGAGTTCTTCTGAGAGTACTATGGAACAAGGTTAGTAGCATGCTTGATGCCAGGCTAGTTTTGAGTAACTTCTAGCTTAATTAAACCACATCCCAGACTTGCATGTGAATTCAAACTGTTGGTTTAAAGCAGCTACACTGGTTTTGTTATCGTGGAGCGCCACCTGCTGTCTAAAGCGAA
>NW_015510454.1:11630-12089 GCF_001515645.1 Sinocyclocheilus grahami
TCTCTGGTGCTAACAGCCGGTAGGTAGCAGGTTAGTGTTCTAGTCGTGATGTTTACTGTCATTTAACAGCCGTGATGAACGTGTAAAAGTGTGATATGGTAGTGCTTTCAAACGATTAATCGCGATGAGAACACACCTTAAGATGCTCTTAAATATTAAACAGACATAAATGGACTAATGTGAAGTATTTTATGAGTGTTTTGTGTCTTTCAGATGGAGAGTCGAATGAATGCAGCGGGGCGTTCAGCTTGTCAAACTTCTGGGAGATTATGAGTTCAGTGTTTATTATTATTTATGATGATCATATTTTATCTGAGTATTGTTTGACTTCATAATGACTCACTCCTGTTTTCCTCATTTCGCAGATGAAGCTGTTAAAGCAGCGTCTCAAGAAGCAACAAAACTCAGCGTGATGTTCTCGAAGCCGCCGCTGCCATCAGAGGAGGTGCGCCTGACCCC
>NW_015510455.1:0-666 GCF_001515645.1 Sinocyclocheilus grahami
ACACACACACACACACAGAGGAATATATGAAAGATAGATTGGCCCTTTATGAGACCTCTGCCTCAGTGAAAAGAGCCTAAATAACAGAACAACAACAGAATGAACAAAGAGAGAAGTGTAACATTATTTTTGTATGAGGTGCACTTTGCTACCCATGACTCATCAGTGTTTACAGTTTGGCACGGCATGCGCCTCTGACAGCAGCGCAAACTCACAAATCAAAACCTGTCACAACCGTGGGCTAGAGCCACATTTAACATCTCTGAGACATAAATAGACTAACAGGCTAATATTTTGAAGTGACGTGTTTATGATGGGGCTCTCCAGGGTTCCGCGTCTGTATAATACACAGGCTTTTAAGCTTTAAACAAAGTGGATCGTGAGGAGAATTAACCTTTGCTGATTAGAGATGTTCCCTGGCTACGTTGAGAGATTGGATAGAACAGCAAAGTTACGAAAAGGCAATACCAAAACTATAGCATCAGGGTGCAGAGATGCTTTTAAAGTGAAAGAAAGAGAGAGAAATGGGTGACAATAACAGATCAGCCTCTAGCAGCAGAGTTATCGCCTCGGCTTGTATCCAATTTTCTAGCTTGTAATCTCAGTCGAGTCTGCAGAAATCCCTGAATATACACTCTCAGCCTCCTGGCTCCAGGGTCGGACAAA
>NW_015510455.1:676-2597 GCF_001515645.1 Sinocyclocheilus grahami
AATAGTATAACACAAACACATATATTATCTAATATGATTTATTTATTTTTCATATATTCATTTTATTGTTTAATTATTTATTTTATTATTTACATGTTTCAATCATTTAATCATATACTTAAAAAAAAAATTTTTGTTTTAGCTGAGCATAAGCCTTCTATAGTTTCCCTATGCATCCCCCTCCTCTAACCATGCCCAGAAATGTCTTATTCCCATCACTGATCCCAGTCCAGCTCTGTAAAGTCTGATCATACAAGTCCTTTACCCAATATAGAATCTCTGATGCAACTTCCTGTTCCTTTGCACCTCCAATCTTTAAAGCCTGCATGATTTATCCAAAGACTGTTCCGCTTCCAACACTCCCAAAGTCAAACAAGGGTAGAGCAGAGAAAAAACCCATACACGATGTAATTGCTTCTCTAAAGGCTGTTCACCTCCAACTCACAATAAATCTATCACAGCATATTGGCGAACGTTCAAAGTGTCGTACTCTTTTAAAAGACAGAATGCAGAATATGGGGTGGACGGGAAGGGGAATGGAAAGAGAAAGAGTGAGAAAGATGACTGTGGGTATAAGGCAGAATACTGAACGTTGAAGTGGTGCAACTTGCCCAGAGAGAACAAGCAAGAAGAGGACTGGTGATGCTCCAAGCCCTGACAGACCTGATTGAGAACGAGAGGATAAAAGAAAACAGCCAAGTCATGGAGCAGAGCAGGGCGAAAGGCTCAGACGGGGCTGCCACATGCAGCTGCTGTTCGGAGCGCCGCACACACATGCATACAAAACACAGGAAGATCTGCTATCTCTCCAGCACAATCTAATTATGCTTCCCTCTAATAAAACAACCCTCTCAATCAACTCCTATCGGCCCTGACATGAATTTCAAACACATCCAGCCAGGAATAGAAACTCTACAGCGCACCAATATCAATTAAACCTTCAACCTATTCAGAAACATGCAGAGGAACATCTTATTGCTCAAATAATGCTCTTTCGTAGATCAAGAGACATAATTGAGTTCTGTCATATTATTCAATAATCAACTTTCTCCCAAAATTCCTTGGGAGACATAAAAATAGAAACAACTGAGATAATTGTTGCCATCCAGCAAGAGTGTGGAAAGTATCAGATAATTTGGTATTTGTGGAATGAAAAATAGTTACATTCATATTCATCAAAATTTTGATTGCAAACTTGAAAAATGAATAATATAGACAATTGTCAAAATATCTCCATGTAAGTTCCACAAAAGAAAGAAAGTCATACAGGTATGGAACAAATGAGGGTGAGTAAATGATACAATCTAAATGTTTAGGGTGAACTATCCCTTTAATTTCATTGCTTTCATTCACTAATCCTTCAGTAAGGTGTCACAAAAATGTTTCTTTAAAAATAAATTCTCACTAAATCAAGAAAAGAATCTTCGAATCTTGAGTATTTACATAAAATGTATAATGCAAACGCGTTTGTTTTTACCCTGTGGAAGATTGACGTGATCTGAAAGTGATTTGGTCAGGTCTATTCGTTATTCCCACACACGTCACCTCAGACCTCGCAGATGGTACATTTTTTAAAGTACCTCGCGGTCAGAGTGTGTGGCAGTCAGCAGAAAACTTCAGGTACTTCAGCTCTCCAGAGACGTTAGGACTGTGATAAACAGCCCGGTTTCAATCATTTACAGCAGCGAAAAGAGGGAAAGAGAGAAAGAGATTGCTCTACAAAGCCAGAGCAATAAACGAGATCATTAATCTCATGTTTTGAAAAAGAAAATTACCTAGTGATCTACTGAATTTATAAGAAACAGCATTATTTCCTCTGATAATCCATCAATTCATCAAAATATTTAATATCAATTCATAATCACTTCCATAATGTACATAAAACTAAAAAAAGTCTAAGACCACAATTGTCATTACATAC
>NW_015510455.1:3634-4767 GCF_001515645.1 Sinocyclocheilus grahami
ACCTTTGCTATTGTCCGTGCTCTGTGTCTAGTCATGTGGATCCGATTGCAGCTGCCAGAATGTCATCTGCAGCCGTCTAATTTTCTCTCTCTCACACACTGACTCTACTGTTTACCCCAGGCTTTCACTTGCAAATAAAGCATATACAGTAGCCCAATTAAGAGGGTTCTGTGATACGTCAAAATGAAAACTTCAGTAATACTTTCTAAAGAGTTTGTATATATAATGTATTATAAAAGGTATTATGATATTCTTAGTTTTATAACATACACAATATATATTTTATTAAGTGTTATCATGAATAAATATAATCGTATATAATTCAGAGACATTTTAAAAATTAAATATTCATGATTACAAACATAAGATCAGTACCAAATTTTGTTTAGTTATGTTCAGTTTGTGCTATTGTGTCTTTAAAGGTGCAACCATAATTGATAAATATTAATTAATTATACTTAATTATAATGAAGTATAAAATTACCAATTGTTTATGTGTATATATACAGTGCTGGATAGTAACTGATTATATGTAATCTGGATTATGTAATCATCAGATAAAATGCTCATAATCAGATTACAGTTACTTTTTTTATGGACCACATGATTACATATTGTTCTGGGCAAAAACATTTCAAACCTGGAAGACTCTGGGTGTGTCATTTTTGTTTCCATGTTTATTAATGTTTGTTCATGTAATGAACATTCCCATGTTTTTGTGAACTCCTTAAAATAAAATAGTTTAGTTAATATTTCAATAATTTAGATTTTTATCAACTCGCTGCAGTTTTAAGCCCAGTTTGGGAAACCCTAATATAATGTTTAATGCATTTTTTGATGTTGATATAAAAAATTGAATATATTTTCTTTCTCTTTGCTTTTATAATATCAACAAGGTACAATAAGTCTAAAACAAGTTCAATTAAAAAAAAAAGTAATCTAAAAGTAATCTAAAATGTATACATTTCCTAAAATGAGCAACCTAGATTACGTTATTAACTACAGTTTTCATCATATAATCTGTAAGCAGTAACAGACTACAAATTGTAAATAATCTACCCAATCTACCCTGAATATATGCGCGCGCGCATGTGTGTGTGTATATATATATATATATATATATATACACACAT
>NW_015510455.1:5333-6350 GCF_001515645.1 Sinocyclocheilus grahami
CATTTTAGGACTGAAGCTATTGTGCTAAAGGATTAGTCAAATAACTTCTTAAAAACATCAGCATTCAACTCATTCTCCTTGAATGAAACAGGGACAGGCTTTCATACATCTTCAGCAGACATTGAGCCTCATATCTATTCAGCTCACCGCATTAGCTGTAATTGTCTAAATCTGAGTCTGGACACTAAAATCCATAATCATTTACCTGCTTGTACAATGGTACCAGGCCTCTAGGGCAGACATGCTGGCTCAGGTAGCTATTTGGAGATGAATTCATACTCAACGTGCTGCTAGAAATGGCATTGAAAGACAACTAATCCAATTTCAAGTTCAATTTCAAATGAGGGTCATCTTCGTGCTTGATTGGAGACATTCATCTTAATTATTCTTTAATAAGTGAAGTAAATGCAATGGCCATAAGGTGCTCTAATACATGCTAAAGAGCTTTTCAAGCAACATGGCTGCTCTCACGTTCATAATTTGAGTTTACAAATATCTTCAAAATTTGACTTCTTCAGATAATAGGACTACAAGGACCTTGCTACTATGTACAAGTGGATATATAAAAGACAAAATTACTATAATTATTATCATATTATAGTTACATATTATATATAGCAGCTCAAAAGTTGGTAAGATTTTTTTAATGTTTTTGAAAGTCTCACAAGGCTGCATTTATCTGACCAAAAATACAGTAAACAAGTAATATTGTAAAATATTACTGCAATTTAAAATAACTGTAGCAGAAATACATTGTACTTATTTATTGGTGCACTCTATTGTAATACAATTTGTGTATGTTTTTACAACATTTTACAGCTATTAAAAGATTTAATTTCTGTGATAACCAGCATCATTTGACAGGTGCCGTCCACATAGCGTGTTTTGAACAAGGACATTTTATGTTGAAGTGCCTCGATAATAAGGCAGCCTTGGCATTTACAGTGAGTGTGCATGTTTCACATTTTGACTTTTTTTTTATACTGCAGGAAGTATTTCAGACAGCTGGAGAAAGAG
>NW_015510455.1:6497-7650 GCF_001515645.1 Sinocyclocheilus grahami
TTCTCTTCTATCATCAAAAGACAGAAGGCACATATACATGTATATGCATAACACTAAACTATGGAAGCCTGTTTCCACTAAATAAAATAAAGGTAATTTTTCTCAGAATTGCATGATATAAACTCACAACTGCAAGTTATAGTCAGAATAATGGAATATAAACTCAAAATTGCGAGAAATAAAGTCAAAATTGTGAGATAAAACCTGGTTTAAATCTCACAATTGAGTTTTTTCTAACAATCGCAAGTTTATATCGTGCAATTCTGAGAAAAAAGTCAGAACCGAGTTTACATCTCACAATTCTGATAAAAAAGGTCAGAATCGCAAGCTGTACATAAACTCGCAACTGCCAGAAAAAAGTCAGAATTATTAAATAAAAAGTCGCAATTATCCTTTTTTTATTTTTTTTATTCAGTGGCGGAAATGGGCGTCCACAAGTACAAAACATTATTATTATTATTATTTAAAATAAATACATTAAAATAGATCAAATTAAAATAATAAACCACAGATACATATGTACAAATAAATAAATAAATTATAAATAAATCAACTAGATCAACTATTATGAATCACAGATGCAGAGAAAATATCCAAAATTAAACAATACTGTACATGATTAACGATTTCATTTGACTACTCACTTATACAGTGGTGTGAACATTGCTATAGAGTGATACATGTCTCAAGTTTAAATTCCCAATGAGTTTACTTTAAGAAACAATGTAATATAGAAACTCAGTGGATGCAGATTATATGAGCACAGGGATCCTCAGAGAACATTACCAGCCAAGACAAACGCCTACATCATGCTCTGCAACTGCTCAAATAATTTCACAATTAATATAATGAAATTGTTTGGTCAAACACAACATCAGATGTGAACATTTTGCTTATTGTCTGAGCCAAAATTTGAATTATTTCTCAGTGCACATAAGTGCTTCTGTTTGACACTAACTAATCAGAGCGACAGCAGCCGAGCCCCTTCTCCACAGTTTCATCAACGCGTGTGTGCGAGAGCTCTTCAGAACACCCTGAATATGCCAACGAAGACAATCAGGGAGATAACTGATGGAAGTGATAATTGATGGATGAGCATGAGAAACTAATAAGTCATCAGAACAGAACAACACTCCTTATCAACCGACTTAAA
>NW_015510455.1:7956-12098 GCF_001515645.1 Sinocyclocheilus grahami
CTGACTCCACTTTGATGTGACGCGCTCTCTCTCTCTCTCTCTCTCACATACACACACACACACGATGCGCAAAAACTCCACATTTGAACAGTCAATAGCAAATACTTAAACTAATAACAAAACAGTAGCTGATTCAGAAGCGCCAGATTGTCATAGCAAAGTCAGAATTACCTCCTCTCCTAGGTTCACGAAACGGTCGTCCATAAAATGCATTGCTGTTCTGTTGAAATTAATCTTAAAGGTTCCTAAATGCATCTACTTTCGGAAGGCCAAATAAAGTGCTTGTGCTTTCGCCTAGAATCACATAGCGTCTCCCTGACATGGCTGCTTCAACACTAACTGTGGTTACTGAAACCAAGCCTTCTTTCTTTGCTGCACATTTGGGTCGCATTATGCAAATATTTCCACATAGTGAGGTAGATATGTGGGGGCGTGTTAGAACGAGCCATTTTAGGGGGGGGTGGCAGAGAGTATTAACTTTGATAAAGAATATCTCTTTGGTTTTGAGACTTTAGTCTTTGCAACTTCAGGGATCTTATCTATGCACAATCAGCTTGTAACACTCCAAAGAGAAAGGAAAACTTGAAATCGCATCATATGACCCCTTTAAGACACTGATAATCAAACGCACTTCATTTGGTCATTAAGTTTGGAGGACTTTTCTTTAGGTCAGGAAAACATGGCCTTTCCATCTTTCCCCTGAAGTAATGACCCAATTACTGGGCTTTGAGTGGCATTAGCATTCTGAGCCGCATGGTGTTGCAAATGTGAGACGCTGGGGACCGGGGGAGAGTGCAGCTGCAGAGGGGACGGTGGGAGGGGAGTTCACCATGCAGCATCCGGGGTGTAAAAGCTCACATTAAACTGGTGAGTCACTGCAAATGTGGCACCAAACAATCTCGCAAATGTACGATGTGCCTGAGTGCGTTCATCCACACAGCTTGTGCAAATGACGCAGAGCGGGTCATGTTTCCATGGCGACTGTTTGACTACAATGCAGGAACTGGGCACTTTCGAGCAAGAAGCTTTCCCTTTAGAGTTCTGCCTGATGGGATGGCATATTTTTACGCCCATCGCAGTGATTAAACACGAAATATCCCTCGGGCCGCGACATAATAAGACTCGGTTTCCTCAATACACACCCACGTGGACTAATTAGCACTATGAACTAACCACTGTTATTCCTGACAGCTAATGGAAACAAAGGCGCTGTTAAAAGTAGGCAGAAAGGGTCATTTTGCTGAAGCTAGGCAGATGTTATTTAACAGCTACACTGACTCAATAATGCTTTATTAATCCTGTCGCCCCCCTTGATTATCTTTAGCGCACGTTCTAGATGAGCTCTGTTCCCACTACAGTAACAGTGAGCACAGTGGAGGCTTCATAATTAACAGTACTTAACCAGATTTCTCACCAGGTCTAAAACTAGGCAGCAGTGGGATTTAAACTGTAGTGTCTATTGAATATTCATTTGTTTGTGCATATAATTGCAATATATTAACTTTGCTCCAAAATTAGTGAGCTGTCTTTTCGTCTATTGTTTACAGACAGCCATGGACCTACACAAAATATCTTTTGTAGACCGAGTTTAATGTTAACATTTTGCTAAGCTAACAATGCAATAATATAAACTGCACACAACTTTGACTTAAACTTAAAACTTGGATTGTCTAATCTATTAATATGCACAATATATACTACCGTTAAAAGATTTTTTTTTTGTTTGTTTTTGAAGAAAACATAAGAGCTCATCAAGACACATTTATTTAATCAAAACTACAGTAATATTGTAAAATATATATTTTTTTAAAGTAGTAATGCATTAAAAAGATAATGCATCTTTATACCAATATCCTACGTTTATTTTCACAACCTAAATTGTTTGTAAAGACTATTTATTTCGACAGCTTTGCAACCTTGCCTACTGAACGTTTCTTTTGCATCAAATTAAATATGGCATTTTCTCTGACTAAGGTCTATTGCACTGCTTTATGTACCTTATAACATCTGACAGCTTTACACACTCTTGCATTTCTTCAACATCTTTCAGAAGCAGCAACAGATGGAAACATTTCTCATTTTTTTCATGACTCCAAAGAAAAATCTGTCTTTTAAGCTTGGTTTTCAACTAGCCTTGACAATTCCTTGATAAACAGCACAAAGCCCACGTAGCATTTAACCCGAGGCAAATCTGCACTAAAGCAACCAAGGTTCCTTTTAAAAAAAGTTAACAGATGATACTGTGCTGGGTGAGTGAATGTGTGTGTGTAGGATAAATGTACTGCATGAATACATGCATAATGAGCTTGATTTGGTCCTTTCCCACTGGCTTTACTGCAGCACCTCTCTCTTTTGTTTCTGGGGTCATGTCAAGTCTTTTTATCTCCACAAAGACAACTCAATAACTTTTTTACAAGGTGATGATTATGTATGCGTGTACAATGTGAATTGTATGATGGTCCACCCTTAAATAAAATCACTGGGTTGTAAACAGATTGTATAAAAACAAAACTCAGATAGACTGAAGATTAAGCGCGTAAATCTAAAACGCAGCATATGGTAAATCCCAGTGATGCCATATCTAACATTTTAGGTTTACAACATCCTTAATATTGTTGTAATGACTTTTCTCAAGTTCTCAGCAAAGAAAAAAATTTATCTATTCTACTTTAGAGATTTGCATTTTGAGAGCACAGAACACACAAACGACACACACACACACACAGGGTGTGTTTATAGGCTAAACTCAGAGTGAACACCTTTACTGGAGTAATCCATCAGTGTTTTCTTTTCCCAGAACTCCCTCTTCTCTTGCTTGTTCTCTTGTATTAGGCTATTAGGAGAAGTTCTATCAGAGACAGATTGCTGCTTAAAGCAGTTCATAATCATTGTAATCTCACACATACTTCAACACATGTCCACACTGGGCTTTAAACTGAGAACAGCAAGAAAAGAAGGGGGAAAAGCAATTAAACCGACTTAACAGCATTAGGCTTGTTGCTGGATTCAGGATGTCATGGTCGATCTGGCGTTGTTGATGGAAGTACGGCGCTTTGACTACAACACTGCGCATTCACAGTCATCTGGATATGCTTTGATGTTAATATTTCATTACTGCGATGCAAGCAGAGAAACAAGAATCAAATGAAATTATCCTCAGTGAACGTGAAGGATGTGCATAAGAGCCAATACAAAACAGCACAACAGAGGGATATTTCCCTTGATGTTACAGGAAGAGACCTTTTTAATCTTCAATTAAACTCAACACCATTAAGGAGAAACAATTGATTGGTTAAAATTATCTTATTTTTGATTTATCTTATTGGCTGAACAAGCAAGCTTAAGCAGAACAAACAAAGAATGTTCTGGGTTGTTCATAAATGGCTGGCCATTTCTGTTCATGGTCAAATTACATCATTGCAGAAACAGGAAATAACAGACGATTATTTTGGAGTTTGCAGGAGACAGACAAAACCTGCCTCAGCTGACTGAAGGTCAAGCTGTGTTGTTAGTGTGTCTGTGAACTCTATACACTTCATGCTGAGTGTTTATCACTTTGTGTTAGTGTCTGATTCAACACTGCTCTCCCCCTCTGTGTTCTTTCATTCACTCCAATCACCTGTTCGGTCATATGTGCAATTCATGATTTTTCTACCAATTGCTCGGATCTAAAACCTAGCAAACTGGAAGCGACTTTTTAAGGCAGCATACTAACTGAAATGGAATATCATAATTAACTGATTTGACTTGTTTTAAACCATTCATCAAATATCTCTCATACAGCCCACCAAAAAACAGTTGACTCCACACATTAATATTTCAAACCCATAACAGAAAATCCTGTGCTAATCTAACCCGCCGATAATCACTGGCCTCCTTATCTGGTTAATTTATGAAAAGCCATCAATCATTGAATACGTTGATAGTATTTGCGCAGAATGGAGAGTGATAAATGGCACTACATTTATGAAGAGCAAAAAAAAAGGATGTCAAACTCTTTCGCCACTCACTCTGCATGGGCATCGATCTGATCAAGTGGATGATCTGCAATGTCACGGCTGTGCATAATGTCATGAACATGCAATAAATTTATGAAAAATCAAAACTCACGTATGGTACAGATTCCAAAGTGTCCGTGTTGA
>NW_015510456.1:0-580 GCF_001515645.1 Sinocyclocheilus grahami
ATCAAAATGTACTACTGTTTAAAGTACAGTTAAATGTTTACTTTTATAACTTTTCTGAAATTGGACCAATTTAGTCTTAAAAAGTATTGAAATAGTACACTTACAGGTATACATGTAGTACATGAAGTATACTTGGAAAATATACTTGAACTTGCCTTAAGTAAGGCAAGGCAAGGCAAGGCAATTTATTTGTAAAGCACCATTAAAAACAACAGTTAGTTGACCAATGTGCTGTACACCTGTTAAACATGTACAAACAGCAAAAACATACATACATCTGACCACACAACATTAAATGACAAAATATCACTAAATAAAAACCTACAAAAAGATGAGTTTTCAAAAGAGATTTGAAAGACCCCAATGTGGAAGCTGTTCTAATATTTAACGGCAATCTGTTCCAAAGTCTCTGAGCCATCACTGAAAAAGCACGATCGCCCCATAATTTACGTTTCGCCCTAGGGACAGTCAAACGTTTCTGGTTAGCGGACCTAAGTGATCTGGATGGTGAGTATGGTTGTAATAAATCTGAAACATATGGTGGTGCAAGGCCATTTAAAGATTTAAAAACAAACAACAA
>NW_015510456.1:1285-2501 GCF_001515645.1 Sinocyclocheilus grahami
TTAAATAGGACTTAAACCATTTTAAAACAGTACCTTGAAACCCTACCAATCGCTCAAGACGTGCAATAAGAATGTTATGGTCTATGGTGTCAAATGCTGCACTAAGGTCAAGTAAAACCAGAACTACAGCATTGCCAGAGTAATTAAGTAATTAAATCAACCTGAAATATACTTTTTTTAAAAGGTTTTCATTATACAGACTTTCAAAAACTGTTCCACTTGCATAATACTCATTTCATATGCAAACATATCAAATCAGAAGGCCAAAAACTAAAGAAAATGGCAAATTATTTCTAATAAAAAACTAAACAAATAAACAAAAATCCTACTAACATTATAACCACAGGAGACAATATACATAAAAAATTAATAAATAAACAAATCAGCACATGGCTCCTTTAAGTGTGGCAACAATTTTTTCCACCACTTGTATGTGTGACTTAATATCTGATTTAACCAAAATCAAAACAGGAGCTAATACAGGGATGCTTTGTTTTGTGTGCAATCTGATATAATCCAGACACGACACCAACATTCTTTTATAATCATGTATTATTTCATGTATGCAGTTTATGACATCAAAGGAAGCCGTATTCAGTAGATGAAGACTAATGCTGTACTCCTAGCACAAGGAGTATTCATTTGAATGGGTACTTAGATGCACACCACATATGTACTATACACACTCAGTTTCTCCCTTTCTCACCCCAGCTCTAACAATAACTGCATAACATATTAATATAATGAAACCAAGAGCATTTCCTTACCTTAACTTTCTTAGACATGTTCACTGTCTAACAGTGGCGAAGAAAGGATAGTTACTACCTGCCTACCTTCTGATCAATAATTCAGGCTTGAATTCAGAATGACTATATGTAGTTTCCAATTACAGTTATCAGGTTAGTGACAGATGCTCTGTTAACAAACAGCCATCACAAAAAGTCTGGATCAGATGTTTGTACATTTTTGTAAGTGTTGGAATGTAAAGTAATTAAATTAATTTGCGTAACCGCTTGCATAAGTTGTTTTTAACTCAAGATACCACAAAAATAACTGAAAAAGAAGCGCACTTAATTGTATTAGAAGTGCACTTGTAGCATACTTCAAATCTTAAAAGTATATTTTTTAACAAATGTACTTGCAGAAACTATGATATTAATCAAATAAAAGCCCACTTAAGTGTACTTAAAGAGAGACACTTTCATGACTGTTTCTT
>NW_015510456.1:8655-10157 GCF_001515645.1 Sinocyclocheilus grahami
AATAATCCACAAGTAATCCGCACCACTCCAGTCCATCAGTTAATGACTTGTGAAGCAAAAAGCTGCGTGTTTGTAAGAAACAAATCCGTCATTAAGACGTTTTTAACTTCAAACCCATTGTTTCCGGCTAAAATAAAAGTCCATTATCCATAATAATGCTTCCTCTAGTGAAAATGTTGTCTCATCTGAATCAGGAGAGAAATCTGCACAAATCAAGCACTGTTTACAAGCGAAAACAGTCCAAAAGAAGCTCTAAACAAATATGTGGGTGGATTTTGATGTGAGAGACAAGTTTATCACTAGAGGAATCGTTATTATGGATTATGGACTTTGTATTTTAGCCAGAAACAATCGTTTGAAGTTTAAATGGCTTAATGAGGAATTTGTTTATTACAAACACAATTATTTTTGGCTTCACAAGACGTTAACTGGTGGACTGGAGTGGTGTGGATTACTTGTGGATTATTGTGATGTTTTTATCAGCTGTTTGGACTCTCATTCTGACGGCACCCATTCACTGCAGAGCATCCATTGCTGAGACACTGATGCAATGCTACATTTCTCCAAACCTGATGAAGAAACAAACTCATCTACATCTTGGATGACCTGAGGGTGAGTGCAATTTCAGCAAATTTAAATATTTCAAATGTTCAACTATTCCTTTTCATTCAAAGGGTCAATTACTTAAATAACACAGTGAAACAGGCTTAACTGCAGTAAACAGCAAATGCTCAGAACTCTTGGTGGTACACAGGTTGATGTTACAACATACTACCCAAAAGTAAAGTGTAAAGAAAACTGAAAGGAAATAAATTATGAAACCATTTGCAGACAATATGGCCATCTGCATTTCTATTGAGTTTGTAATGAGAGGAACCTCCTCTGGATGGTGTTGACATGAAGGGAAGAGACATCTTGCATAAACACAGGGGGAAAAAATTGTGTTATTGACGTTATGAAATATTAATTGTTTGTTACCACAGCATGTTTCACACAACCTTCGTCAGCACAAACAAAGTTGTTTTAGTTTTATGAATAATGAACATTGTCCTCGGACAACACATGCCCAAAAAAGTTGCCTCAACACATCCTCTAATGAAGATCATAAGCAGTAAGCATATAGCAGCGTTATGATAATTAACTAAAACTAAAACCCACATACACACAAAACATTTCTGTTACTTGAAATGAAAAATAAATAAATAAAATAAACTTAGACTGAACTAAAATAACTAAAACTAAGAATGAATAAAACAATACAGACAATAAAAAAAACGAATAAAAATGACAAAAAACAACAAAATTACTAAAACGTTCATTCAAATTGAAAAGAAAATTGAAAATATAACAATACAAATTTCAAAATATTATTAAAAACTTATGATCTCAAATAAGTATATCTCATTATAAAAATAGTATCTCAATAATGACACATGGCATATCAAATAGTGGTACAAATTCAGTTCATAAGACTTTGGTTCATCTTCTTATGAAATTACAAC
>NW_015510456.1:11462-12086 GCF_001515645.1 Sinocyclocheilus grahami
ATATATATATATATATATATATATATATATTTTTTTTTTAATTTAGACTTATTTTATGTCAAGTAACAGAATGGATTTTATGATTTTAGCTGTAGTTAAGTATAATAACCCTGGAGTATATGGATTATTTGATATAGTTTATTTAATTTTTTGCTTATTGTCTCTGTTCAGTCATACTGTACGTGATGTTCTGTTGTAGTTATTGTTTAATGTGATAATGTAGTGAATTTTTGGCAGGGTCTGCTTTCTCACTCAGTTCACAGCATGCAGTGCTTACAAAAGATTGCATTGCTGTTAGAGCCAAAAGGTAATATTTTTGTCAAATATGCTAGTAATGTTCAAGTTTAATGTACATGTTTGTGTTTAAACATGCATTAAGGAACACACAGATGAACATGCAGTACATCAAACCCAAGTTCATTATACACAAACTGCTCTAATGGCTTGTTCTCTTTTTTTACGACTGATATTTAACATCCTAGAGAAAGCCACTGAAATGTTTATGAACTCAATAATTTATAATAATATACAACTATTATTAAAAAGTGTGTTCACTGTGTTAGGTGTTAAGAAAAAAAGAAGACAAAAATCCATTGACAGGAGAGATAAGTTAACCCTTGCATC
>NW_015510457.1:0-1800 GCF_001515645.1 Sinocyclocheilus grahami
TTTTTTTTTTAAAGCAAGTAGCAAGCTTCTAAAAAATATTTATTTTAGTATCTCCCTTCTGACTGTTTAAAATGAGATGAGGAAAGAGGAGAATGAGTCAGAGGAAAACACTGTGCTGCAGGTCTCATGTTGCAAACACAAAGTGATTATTTAATGACTGGCTTGTTTAATCGAAGTACATTTATGTGATCAGGTACATCTTGCTGTTTAAGGTTTAAAATACCTTTGAAATACCTATAAATACCTTGAAGATAATTTACTCTCCCTCATTTTTGGGGGATTATTAAATATAGATAAAAAAGAGAGGCAAACTTGGTACTATATGTTGAATATTTTGCATGGTACCTAGCTTAAAAGATGCCTAGCTAAAAATTATAAATTCACTACAGTGCTGTGGTAAGATATTTTCCTGTACTCTTCAGCTATATTCTAAAAGCAGATTTATCCAACCTTAGTTGTTTGCAGTGGAACAACAGATGGAAACTCTATTAGACAGCTGTCATTTTCTTCCAGCGATATCAAAGCCTGCTGCTGTGATGTTTACATTCATGTAACATTGTCCTGGACTCTGTGATGGAGGGGCTGATGCCCACTAAATGTCTTTATATGAGTTGTATTTCAGGGCAGATCCATAAAAAATGTTGTTTCAAGCCCCATGAATTCAAGCGACAACCCTGTCCTCATAGTCCTTTGAAAAAGACTAAATGTAAGCAAACAATTCCCCTGATCATCTATGAAATCTGTAACTGCAGCACATCATAGGGATGAATTTTCTCAGTCCCTCTGGCTGCACTGATGTGAAGGGCAGGCGCACATCAATGAGGCTTATTAGATCCCTGTGCGAATGTCCTCCTGTTGTTATCTCTCAGAACTCAAACAACAACAGAACTCTATATTTTTCAGAACATCTCTCACTTTAGTAAGTTTTGGAACTTCAGCTCTTATGTTGTTTTAACTTCTTTACTGTACACCATATTTACCTTTTACTGGTACTGCAGGGACGCCTGCAGATCGCTGTCTCAATCAGACAGTGTTTACATGGAAGCTCTTGAGCCTGAAAAATTACCGGGTGAATTTTTCCTTCAGCATTGCCTCCAAAAACTCAATAAATTGTCTCTCAGTATGAGACCTTAAGAACAATTTAAGTTTTAAACTATTTAAAAACTCTTTAATGCTGTAAGTGCTGACAACTGGGATGTACTTTGCTTGGAGTCTGTTATCTGATTATATGGGTCAGCAAATTTCCATATAGGCATACCTCTAGATACTAGGGAAACTGCCATTAGAGATTTGCAGGTGGCTTGTCTGAAATGGTTTGCTGTAGAAAGGGAATCAACATGAGCATACATGGAGGGAAAAGCATGGTGGTGCAGGTAAATACATGTCCATTGTGTTCTGTGTGTTGAAACTGTGCCTCTTCATCTGGATTGTGTGTGTGGAGCCACTGCCAGTCTCTGCTTTAGTGACAAATGAGGACATCTCTCTACATGAGATCTGAGCAGCATTAGGGCTACAGCGTGAGAGTCACGCTTGATAAACTCCGGTAAGAGGTGGTCATTTTAAAGCCTTGGCATTCGGTGGACCATCACTGATTAAAGAGTGATTGACTGTCACTCACAGGCTCATCACATGCTTGCACGGAGCCCTCATGTGAATTCCTGAGAGCAGAGGTATTAAAATCCCTCTGCCTTGATGATACAGTAGGGTTTTATTTAATAATGCAACATTGTCAATGCTTAATGTGCAGTAACAATGAAAACATTCACTGAGTTATTATGTGTCTCAAAAGCTGGTGCGACA
>NW_015510457.1:2731-3568 GCF_001515645.1 Sinocyclocheilus grahami
CAAATGAAATTTTAACGATACAAGTTCCTTTTTGTAATTATTCTTATAATTCTGCCATCCATTTTCAGATCCAGTCTAGAGTCTTGCAGTTTAAATTGCATATGGAGAATGTATAAAATAATTGGGTATCTGGTTCATATGAAACTGTCATTTTGCTTCTGCTATTATATGAAAAATGCCTGCCATTTCTATTCACAAGCTTTGGCAATAACACTTTTCTAATGTGGGGGGAAATCAATTTATCCCTACCATTTTTCTCTCCAGGTAGCGGAACAAATGATAGCATATGCATCATACCACTGAGCCATTTTCTGCCAGTCTCTCTCTTAATCCATTTATTGAGTCCTGTGGACGTTCTGATCACTGCACACCTACATTTATGGGCGGATTCAATCTGAAGCACAATCCCTAATTTGTGGTGCTTGCTTTGGGCCTATATTTATTTTCAGTGATTTATAACAAACTGAAAGCTCACATTTATTGAGCTTTCACCATTTGACACATTAATGGATTTCAGTGATATGAGAGACATGAAACTAGAATTGCTACTCAGGAGAATGTTTACACAAATATGCACTTCAGTGGTCGTCATACTTCACAACTGACCAGTTTTTGTGTGGAATCATTTGTTTGATTTTCCATCACATTGGTTGGCAATGGCTTCACAGTTCTGTTTGCTGTAATATACTATACATGTATACAAAAATGGTTTGTGTCAGTGACTTTGTGAATACCCAACATAAATGCTATTGTACACACTTCTGTGCTTTCTGACCATGTGTTTAAAGTCGGTATGAAATGAAAATTCACCCAATCTATTTTCTGAATGCATATCTT
>NW_015510457.1:8517-9236 GCF_001515645.1 Sinocyclocheilus grahami
TAAAACTTTGGAAATGACCGTGTTCATCACTGTAAAACCTTAAGACAGTGTTCATCATTGTTACTCATTGTTCAGTTTTGCATATGCATGATGCAGCTGGTCTCCATCAAAATGCTTAATTAACCATTAACCAAGATTATGCAAACATTTATGTCATTTGATGCTGCATATTATGTTTTAAGTGTCATCTACATACAGTATGTAAAAGATAATAGCATTGGGTTTAATAAAAGGTCTACACATGCACAAAGATCATTCAAATTACTCATGGAAAAATAGCAAATCTTTTTGATAAACTATTTTATTTATTCAGTGAAAAAAGGAGAAAAACATATCTCTCCTTATGTGAATGAAGGAAATGAATAGTGAATAAATAAAGCAATTAAAGTAATTATACTGTGACAGCCACTGTAATGTGAAATGAGAGTAAACTATATTACAGACATGATGGTTTTAAAGACATATTACTGTGCTAAGATAAAGTGCACAGTCATTTTCACATCAGCTGTCCCATTTGATGCTCTTGAACTTTGCCTCTTCTTAAATGATCTTACTTCTGTACTAGAATTGTACAGTACAGAAATATGTTGAGAATAATCTATAGATTAAAGAAATCAATCTTCAAAAGCCATCTGAATTAATTACATTTTTAAATTAAATTTTAGTAATGAATACTTACTCAAAAATGTGGCACAATAATAAAAAAAGTGTATTTTTTT
>NW_015510457.1:11635-12083 GCF_001515645.1 Sinocyclocheilus grahami
ATGAACATAAACAATATGTGTGATAGTGAAAGCTCATTTCATACTTCACTGACTGTTACAAATGAAACAATGAAGCAGACTGAGATGGGTAAAACAAACCTCCGATTACAGCTGAATCAGGCTGGCTGTTGTCTTCGCGATGCTCGTTATCTTTTCCCACCTCCTCTCCATGATCTACAGAAAGGTGGCACATGCATCACACAGAAATACAACATAGTTTACATTGTAAAGAGATATGTGGGCAAGATGCAGTTGTTTTACATTTTAAGAGTCCAACACTCTTGTTTTTCATTATGCCGATTATACTTCCTTTTCATTGTATTATTTCTTCTTTTTAAAATATCTGTAACATTCAATGGTGAAAAGTTATTTTTATGTCTACATCTATTAATTTCAGTTACATAGTAGATTAGTGCTATGGTTGCTTGGCAACTCTTTGTAAAAAAAA
>NW_015510458.1:0-12083 GCF_001515645.1 Sinocyclocheilus grahami
ACAAATGAAACCAATATATTAAACAATGTTATATGGCCTCTTTAGAATACATCTCACTTAAAAGTGTTGTTTCTACCATAAAATCATGGAAATGTAACAACTGATTTTTCACAGGCTTGCAGGGTCCAATGATTTATGGTTTGTTGGGACATGCAGGTTTACAGGGACTGTTTTGATAAAACACACAAACACGCAAAGTGGTTTACAAGGTCTAACATAGTTTACTAAGAACTTTATCAAAAAATTGATAAGACAGTATTTTTGATAGGAGTAAGGTTTGGAGCCTGTCACATTTTCTCCTTTAGTTCAGCTCATTTAGGCATAAGTGAACAATCACACTTGGATCTGCACCAGAACAATCACGATCACATGAGCTAGTGAGTATTAAGGGGGAAAGCTGCAGGCCAAAGAAGCTGTTGTCCCACTACGAGCCAAACCCCTGAATATAATGTCGCACTTCTGACCAATGAAAGATTCCAGTAGATTACTCATGTGACTCTCCTCTCAGAGATGTTGGAAATTGCAAAACTTTAACCATTTAAATCCTGGATTCTGAAAAATAAAGGTCTGCAAACACTGTAAAAAATGTGGTTGCTTCTGCACAACATGGAGATAATGTAGAGGAACACAAAGCAATGTACTGGATTTGTTATTGCACTGGAGACAGATTTTTCTTTTTCTTTTTACCGTACTCTAGTTAAGTGTGCATGATGATGTTGACAAATCGAGCTGACAAACAAGCAGCAGCTGCCAATGAACTGGAGAGATCCAGTATGAGCTTCCGAAATACTGCAAATTCAGAAATTACTGCAGCATCAATGAAGCATTAATAGTGGACTAATACATACAGAAGAAAAATAAATATATATGCAATCTTGACACTTTGAAAGCTAAATAGTAAAAAGGTCAGTGGTATAAGAGGAATGACAAATCATTGTTTTAAGTGTGCAAACCGCAAACGTAACAGAAATTTAAAAATAATGGACTTCTGACAAGGCCCCTGAAATAATCAGGCCTCACCTAAAGCTTCGTTTTGTGACAAGTGTTGTTTTTGCTAGAAAAAGAATCAGGAAAAATACCAAGCAGGTGTCAGAGCCAGCAAAAGCTATGTAAAGAGTAAGTGAATACAGTGAGAAGTGCCTGGTTCCCACAGTGAATCTTTGGTGGTAAAGTTCTTATATAGGGATGTATGAGTGCTGAAGGTATGAGTTGTGCTTTATCAACGCTGTCATGAATTCACACACCATTGTGTGATGTAATACAAAAATCCTGAAGCACAATATGCTACCCTCTCCTCATTCCGTTTTCAACTCTAACTACAGTATATACACCCTCCCAAGGTGAAAAACGTACAGTGGACAAGCTTTTTACCGAGCCTTCACACGCTAGAACACATTTGGAGGATTCTGTAGAGACAAGCTGAGCAGCACTCAATTTCAAGACACCAAGTTTTATTAAAGGGACTGCCACAGAACTTCTAAATCCTCCCTTTTCATCAAGTATGCCATTCATTACAGAACCTTTGATTAACTCATGTCATTTAAAATGACTATCAAACAGTCTGTTAAAAACACGGTGCTTTAAAACACTGCACACAATATAATTTACTTAACACTAGAATAAATCCAGAAGACTTATAGACTTAGGTGAACTCATAAAATTAAAATATAAACAAGTAATACTGTTGACTGACAGCTGAACTGACAGCATTGGCTTGCCAGGAAGAATAAGCAAACTAGGGTAACTTTTTTTTATTTTATTTTTTATGTTGCTTTAGAATATGTCCAGACACGTTATTTAAAGGGATAGTTCAACTCAAAAGGAAAATTCTGTCATCATTTACTCACCCTCAAGTTCTTCCAAACACAAAAAAGATCTTTTGAAGAACGTGGTTAACCAAACAGTTTCTGGTCCCCATAAAGTCTCTTTTGTTTTGGATTATTTGAGAATCTAGAATAGGGTGCTCTGCATTCTTGTAAGTCTCACAATGGGCACCAGAGACGGTTTGGTTAACTACAATCTTTAAAAGGTCGTTTGTGTTCTACAGATCAAAGAAACTCCTACAGGTTTAGAACAACTTGAGGGTAAATAAATGACAGAATTTTCATTTTTGGGTGAACTATCCCTTTAAGTGTGCCATACACTACGGAACCTTTGGTTATCTCATATCATTTTAAATGACTACCAAACAATCTGTTAAAAACACTACTTTAAAACACTGCACAATATGATTTACTTAACACTAGAATGAATCCAAAACACTCAAGACTTACCGCTTTGACCTCTGATGTGGCCCATGGTCTTTTCACATGTCCTTTTTTTTCTTTTGCTTGTCAAGCTCTATAAAAAAAAATACAGTTAGTTAACATAAACATACAACATAGTTAAATCCAGCATATGCAGAAAAAGTGATCAATGCCAAGTTTGAACAAAAGCGGTCGTACCTTTAACTTCAGTATATGAAGTAGCTGTTCTGCTGACTTGATCTGCATTTTGAGCTACAAAGTGTATAAAAACATTTTTTAAACTCATTTTTCCAAATTTCATGACATATTAACAATTAAGCACTATCATATTTTGTTTGCCTCTCAAAACTCAGTTTCATCAAAACAAAAAACAAAAAAACACTAGGCATACTTACAGCAGATAAATACAATAAAGTGCAATTACAACGGGACAAACATTCACATCAAATGTTAACTCCGCGGTAGAGTTACACTTACGGGACACTGCACTTATTCGCAATCACAAAACTACATTATTTGCACGTGCTTTAAAGTCTTGCCAGTTAAGCATTATATTTGCGTACTGTTCTGACGTGCGCTTTTTCTAAACGCATATCCCCAATAAGGTCTGGCTGCAGACATGCACTTGCTTTTTCAGACTTGCATTCTCTGACTTGCACTCACGAACAACTGCACTTTCGCAAGTGATGTCAATTGCAATCTTTTTTTTATTTTATTACTATCATTTTATTTAATCTCTCAGAATGCAACAGTATGACTGGTCTTTAACAAGCCCAAGAGCCCACGCTAGGGCTGTGCGATTAATCGAAATCTGAGACGTTGCGATTTCCTAATCGCAAAGCCTGCGATGTGTACGCGATATTACTCTGTTCCAGAGCATATGCATGACTGCCAGCCTTGAGTTGCAGTCTTACTTGCCCTGGGCAAGAGTGAGCACACCTCCGTTCTCCTCAATCAGCACTGCTCTAGCCAACTGCGTTGACAAAGCGAGACGGGAGAGAGACAGAGTGGGATTATGGCGTCTACTGGGTCAGATCGATAGTTAGGCAAATTAAAACTAAAGAAAACCGTATGCAACTTAAGCTTCGAAATGACAGACAACAAACAAAAAAGGTAATTTGCAAGAGCTGCGTCACAGTGCATATCAAAAGCTCCCTTATCGGTTCTGTTTTCAGTACTGGAGAATAAAAGATACATTCTTAGATGTTTTTGTTGATCTTACACATTTTATCTCCCCAACAGATTAATTTGAAATAAGTTTAAAATAAGTTCAAATGCATGTTGACTATTCCTAATTCAGAAGAGCGCACACACAGCCTGTGTCTGTGAATGCTTCTCATACTCGCTCTTCTCTGCACGAATCCCGTGTCACGGACGAGCCGTTCATGCTTTCACGCAGCCTGTCTCGTAATGCTCGTTTATACTCGCACCCGGCTCCGCACCACACGTCTCCGCAAGTCTTCACGAGCGCATCTGGCAGTATGGACGAGGCTTGACACACGCGCGCAACCTGTGTCGACTCGCGCCTGGCTTCGCGTTTAAAACGAATGTAAATTCAGTCTAACTGCTTGCTAATTTCACTTGGATGAAATGAAACATTCAGCACATTTTCCACTTGCTCTTAAAATCCCAAATACTTAAAATTAATAAATCAGCCTATGTAACACATGTAATACTTTAATAATTGACTTATGAAATACAGTTCTTTATTAATAAAAAATAAACAAATATTTTCTGTGAAATTCAGTTAATTCTGTAAAAGTAGTTATACCATTATAATCTTGCCTGCTGAAAAAAAAACAATAGAACCCCTCCCAAAACACAATAACAAGTGTAATGGATTTCAGGGTTATAATGGGAATGTGTTTGGTTTTAATGTAGACTATAATGGTGTCTATTTGATGGATTCTATTGGTGGGATGTAATCTGGCAGATGGCAACCAATAGAACAACAGTAATTCCTATTGGAATAATGCCCAAAACAAAAAGGAATTTTGTAATGGTTTAATGGAAACTATAAGAATTTCTGTGATGGTTTCTATTGTTTTTTTCAGCAGGGTAATGATACCCATACTGTGCTGCACATTATTGGCAATATTGAGCTGAAGCTTGACTTTGCAAATTTAAAATCGCAAATCAAATCGCAATATCTGTCAAAAAAAAAATTGCAATTTGATATTTTCCCCCAAATCGCACAGCCCTAGCCTACACCACACATTTCTTTATCTCTCTGCACTGACTCTTGGTTGCAGCTCACATCAAGTTCAAGACACTGATGCTTGCATACAAAACAGCCACGGGCTCTGTACTTTCCTACTTCCACTTGCTCTTTTAAGTCAACATCCCCTCCAGAAACCTGCGGTCGGTGAGTGTCGCATTGTGGTACAATTACAGACATGCAAAAAATCAATTTCCAGAAAATTTTCGTTCACTATTCCAAACTGGTGGAATGATCTTCCCAACCCCAATCTGGAACGCCAAATCCCTGACAATATTCTAGAAAACTCACCTCTTCCATGAACACTTAATTGCATCCTGCTAAAACTAAAATAAATAACCTCTGCTTCCACTACTTCCTTAATTCCTCCCTATTCTAGTTTGTATTTTTGTAACAATGTCTGACATTTGTAAGTAGTTTTGGATAACAGCGTCTAAGAAATTAAATAACAAATGTAAATATGCACAATTTTTTGATATTTGGATGCTGTTCAGTGAAGCTATGTAAACAAATAAAATGGAGCGGACGTGACTGAGTATGAAAATTACAGATTAATTTTGCATGTTGCACATTGCCACATAGTTTCAGTTTTGTTGACAGTGAGAGGTGGCACGAAATTTGACGAAGGCGGCCACCTTGCAATTCTTTATGCAGGAAAAACCCTGATCTCTCATGTACGCATGCATCACCAGATCGTTTTATGAGATCATAGATTTGGTTCAGATTGCAGCATTGATGGACAATTTATATTGTGACCAGGATATATCATATGATCCAGCCCTACTCTGGCACTCCCTCATTTACATTTTGAAAACCCCTGTCTTGCTATATACAGATTACTCATACAGACAGTATTTCAAGCTATGATGTTTGGGCCAAAATGCTGATGTTGCTGATCAGCCACCTAATGACTGCTCAATCAAATACAAAAAAACTAACAGTACTATGATTATTGTTGGATCTTATGATAAAATTGTTTCTGATGTTCTTTGTTTTTAAGTTGCTTTGGATAAAAGCATTTGCTAAATGAATAAATTCAAATGTAAACTGTAATCTGCATCAATTCTTCAACAACAATGTCCAAATATTTAGTCTGCTTTGTCAATTAATTTTTCAAATATCAATAATGCAAAAATATTTGTATTCTAAAATGAAGTGAAATTAATAAACATAAATTTTTACTAGTGCTGGGCAACGATTAATCACGATTAATCACATCCAAAATAAAAGTTTTGGTGTGCATAATATATGTGTGTGTTCTGCGTATATTTATTATGTATATATAAAGACACACACATGCAGTACATATTTGTATTTACATGTATATATTTATAGTCATATAATTTATATTATATATATAAATACATTTAATATACAAACATAACATTTTCTTAAATATATACATGCATGTGTGTGTATTTATATATACATAATAAATATACGCAGTACACACACATATATTATGCACACCAAAACTTTTATTTTGGATGTGATTAATCACGATTGTTGCCCAGAACTAATTTTTACCCAAATATTTAAAAACATACCATTAGTCTCTGTGTTAAGCTCCAGAGGTCTGGCTCCATTGGTGTCTTCATCACTGTCAACATCCTGATCGTCATCCTCATCTGTAAAATCTTACAAAACACACAATGGCATAGTATGTTTAACTTCAATTATTCCATTTTAGTAACTACTCAATTTATAAAAATAAAAAAAACTTTGATTAAACAAATGTTTATTTATTAAATTGATATTAAACTATTAATTACAACTATACCTCTGATTTCATCAAGAGTTTTTCCTCTTAGTTCAGGCAGTTTACCCTGTTCAAGGGCTAGAAGCAGTTTCGAAATTTTGGCCACCTGAACTGTTGCATCAGGTAATCTATAATATTCACGATGCACATTAATATTGTGGCCTAAAAAGTCTGCTAGCTGGTCCATTTCATTATTTTTTAGATTCAGAATTTGGGAAGTCGTTGCCACTTGTTTCCTCAGTTGTGTGGATCTCAGGTACTGTGGATGAGTTGCTCCACACTCAGCAGCAAATCTTTTAAGACAGTCATGACCTCTGTAATAGCTAGTGCACTTTGGTATTGCAAAGAGGAATTCATTATCGTGTGGAACACCACATTCTTTCCGCTTCTCAGCAAGCAGTTCCAGAGCTTTAGTGATGTCCGGTGTAAGCAGAACAGCAACTTTTCGTCCTCGCTTTCCTTTCAGCTCAACTCTTCTGAAATATTTGCACAATCGCTTCTCATATGCTGAAAGTCCCAGCTCCTCAAAAGCATACGACTCGTCTCTTTGAAGGAAATTTTTTAGAGGCATCTTGGAGACCTCTCCAGCACGTCTTCTATTAAAAAGGATTATCCTGGTCAGTGTTAGCTTCGCGAGACATGTATAGTTGTGCTCCGATGTCTTTTGGCCAAGTTCCTGGAAGGCTGATTCTGCACTTCTTTGTAGATAACTGTTAAGCTTTTCGATGTCTTGAGTGAGTGGCAATTTGGTGGGCTTGTTGTATTTTGCGTCACTGATGGTGCATAATGCTGTGTGAGATATACATTCTGACCACTTTGTTTTATACAGTTTCTGGAACGATTGTGCACTGTGTGCCAACTCTGCGTCCTCACCAATAAGAGCATGACAGTGGAGAATTTCACTAACTTTTAAGAGGGAGTGTCCAATTTTTAAAGCTAGGCTTGGAGATTGATAAGAATGTGTGCTTTTGTGAAATCCTGCAGTTTCTTTAACTGCTTGTATGACACTCATAAAATTTGCTGGATTCATGGCATCTTCCAAAGTGGCAGATGGACATTTTTTGCGCAATGTTAGTAGGAATCTTCCCAGTTCACGAACTTTTTGGCGTATATACTCATGCTTCGTTTTTTGAAATCCATGCCGATTATACTGAGATTGAGCAAATTGAAGAAGCCCAAAATCATTTCTCACCACACGTGCGATTTCATCTTCATTCATGTGACTCAATAATTTCATTAACCCGTCATCAATTTTTCCAGAGAATGCGGACTTTGCCACCCCTGCAATACCAAGAATCCTCTCTCTACCTTCAGTAGCCGCGTGTTTTTTTGCTGGTTTGCATTTGCATCGTCGCATGTGCCTCCAAAGTTCCTGGCGCACAAACATTCCCTTACAGTGCAAACAATACTCATAATTGTTGTGTATTAAACCTGTGCGTTTAACTGCTCGTCGTTTAACTTTTAATGTACCTTCTCCTTTTTTAAGGACATTATTGTTGTGTTTGAAGTTGCCTCGGTTTCTCAGGTTTTCCAAAAGTTGTTTTCTTTTTTTGGATCCAACAGGTAAGCTAAGTGCCTGAGCTACTTCCATGTTTTCTTGGGCATGTACTTTAAAATGTCGTGTGATTTTTGATTGTGCTTTTCCACAAACGAAGCAGAAGTTCTGGCCAGCTTTAGCGATACTGGCTTTTGAACAACTGGCGATGTTTTGTGTTGTGTTTGATGTTGTATTGTCAATTTCTGTGCAGTCCATGGAAACAGACTGATCATATATGGTTGCACTCAGTGTCGTTTTGACACATGCTGTTGACTCATCCAGTGGACTACTGACTGAATGTTCCTGTTCACTGTCTGTTTCAGTATCAGATGCAGAACAGGGAACATATTCCTCTCCAGATGACATTTCATCTACTTCACTTTCATCAGCTGATGCAGATGCACTCTGAAGAAAAATCGAGAAGTAGTGTTATAAAATAAAATTTCATATGCATAGAAATGTGTTTAATATATTTCGAATAATTAATTAAATAATAAAAAATATTCAATTACAATATAAAATCATTCAAAATAAAACACATTTAAAAAAAATTAAATAATTTGTTTACCTGCATGTCATGTGACCATAACCAACGAGCATGCAAATGTGATACTTAATTATTCAAATATATATTTATTAAAACCATATTAGGTGAAAGCGAATCGGTTTACAAAAAAGTTAGTGAATTTGCACGTTTTAATGTGTTTGAAAGACAAAAGCCTTCCAAAGACATAGAAATACATGTTTAAATTAGCTACAAAGTGATAATTCAAATAAAAATCAGTGTTCATCAGTAGTGGATGCAATGTTGAAACACTTCTTAAACCTGAAAAGATTTTTGTAAATTCAGTGGTCAAATTCAGTGTCGCCATCTGACTAATGACTGATCTTTGTGTGAATGTCCACAAAACTTGAAGACTTTCTGAATGTATGTAAGCAATAGGCTATTTTAGAAAGGAAAATTGAAAAGATGAAGAGATATAAGGGAGAATCAATAAATTATGAATAATTTATTGCTATTGTGTAAATAACGTAATCATGTAATCCATAAAAAGTAACTGTAGTCTGACTACAAGTAATTTTAAAATGTAATTTAATCTAATTACAAGTACTTCATTTTTAAAATTTGATTATATAATTCAGATTACATGTAATCAGTTACTACCCAGCTCTGACAATGGGTTATGGCTATGTCTTAGTTTGATGGCTGATCAAAATAAACAGTAAAATAAGTGACTTTGAGCAATTCACTATGAAAGAGCATATTTAATTTTGGAAAACACGGTAAGTGTTTTCATTTTTGTCATGGTCAGTTTCTGTTATTCTAAACGAAAATACCAATTAATTTTCACTTGGTTGCCAAGTACAAGAACTAAAGTAGTTATCATGAAACTCAAACGATAAAACATCTTTTAAAATATGATAATGGTGCAGTGTGGGTAAGGAGGACTGATATTGGGTGATGGAGACACATAGTCAGTGTTCAAATTTAATAGGAGTTAAGATTTGGGCTTTGTGCAGGCCAAACAAATTGTTTCACCCAGGATTCAGTAAAGCATTTCTACATCTCGCTTTTTGCAAAGGTGCATTATTATACTGGAATAAAAAAAGAGCCTTACACACTAGGGGTGTGCAATATACAGTATATTGTCTACGACAGTGGGCCTCAACTGAGGGGGCACACCCCCCAAATAGCTTTAAATTATAAGTATATTAAATTCACCAATTTAGAATTAGTGTGTTAAATAAAAAAAATAAAAAATAACAGCACCACCTCTCTTGTACGTATTCTGTGATATTGTGTTGTGGAGCAACTCCATCCGTTTCTCATCACGCTGTGTGATATACAGACTGAACGATGGCTCAAAACGTCGACCGCTGTATGAACAAACTGCCATCCGAATTTAAATGATTTATTAAGGAGGCCTTACCTGAAACTACTGGTGTCTCCATTTCACCTTGCCTTTGTGCACCCTTTGCTTGCTCACTGGCTTCAAACATAGCTTTCTGTAGAAAAATATACAGAATACCTTAAAGAATGGCAATCTTTGATGTTGCATACACAAAAATAATCTAATATAATTACACTCAGACCAGCTTAAATAAAAGAGCTGCACCTTCAGACCTCTTAGTTATGGAAAAAAATTGTTTAAATTTGTAATGAAATTAACGCTCATGTCTCATGAACGTCATCTTACATTTCATTAGGTGTGTTCGTCATCAAAGCACCCACTGCGAGAGCTATTCAAAAGAATTCGAAAACACCTACACAGTTGATTGGTCTGAACATTAGCCCCGCTTCCACTCAGTCACACCAGCCAGAGCCTCCTGATCCACTAACTAACTGAACTGTAGTAAATGCGATATAATGGCGATACACGGATAATGACTGATAAAACTATGTTTTTACTAGCAGACAACTACAGTGGATACTGTAACATTTGTTAGTGTTACTTGGACGATGCTGTGTCCTCAAAATGCCTTGAAGACTCAAATGCAGCCTAGTTTGTGATTCCAATTGGCGCCCGTGAGCAATGCGTGTGAAGTGCAGATTCCAGTGCGGGAGAGGTGGGTCTGGCACCCTGTGCTACTTTTACACTGTTGCCGCTCGTTATTATTCAAGTTAGCGGTTTTTCTCTATTTAATTTTTGGTTTTGTGCTGGTAATCCTATTGGTATATTTTGCATGCTAATGATAGGAATCTATCCATTGATGTGATTGGTTATTGAAGTTTGTGACATAGCAAAAAAGAGCTATTTCAAACCGCATTTCTGAGGCAGCCTTTGGGAAACTACAGTTTTGAGGTGAAAATACTCAGCAATGGTGTTGATTAATGCACTGGCACATGGTTTGTCTAAAAGCATATTAAAAATACCACAGACAAATAAACAACAAAAAAACTAACTTGATTTTCACTACAGGGGGACTTTAAAGCATGATATGAAATGGTAACACTTTCCAATAAGACTTCATGTGTAACATTAACTAAGGTTGATAAAAGCGGTAGTGTGTTAATTTCAACATTTACTAACAAATTTTTAAATTTTAAAGTTGCTTCTATTAGCATTAGATAATGAACTACAAACTAAATTTAATGATCAACATATAATTAATATTAACAGAGTGTCTTACACTTATTGCAAATAGCCCGCCTTGTTGGCAGAGGCTATTTACACTAACTCCGCCCACCAACGTGTGATTGGGCTAGTCAACATTATAAAAAACAGCTATGAATCATCAGCTCCAGTGCGCAGATGGTAAAGCGCGTGCCGTGGTCTTTTTGGTGCGATCGACCCGGGTTCGAACCCGCCTTTTACCCAACTTTTTTACACCCTTTTCAAATCTTATATCACATCGTAAAGGCATTTATTTTCAATAAAAATTAAGGAAATAACCAAAGTTGAAAATAAAGTATCGGGTAGGTGTAGGGAGGGCTTTATTGTACCAATAAGGTGGCATCCATTTAATAATTTAAATTAAAATGATAATTTACACTCAATTTGTTATTATTGCATACTGTTTTATAATGTAATACAATACGGAAGTGCAGATAATTGCCACTATTTCCAACGAGTAGTATAAATAGCAGAAAATCCTGCTATTTTAAAACAGTGTAAATAGAATCTATAGCTATTTGCACTTAGTGTAAATAGCATATCGCTAAAAATACTGCTATTTTCACTTAGTGTAAATAGCATCTATCACTAAGAAAATATGCTATTTACACTAAGTGCAAATAGCCGCTGCCTTAATATTAATATTTTCATTCATTTACAAAGTATGGTTCAGTAATGCTTTTTTTTAAATAGTAAAGCACTACTTTAGTCTTTGTTCAGTACTCATTATATAATACATTATATAATTCATTATATAATAATTTGTAAATTTTCATCAACAACACTTTTTCACCGATGAAAACGAACTGATAACAAAACTCGTTTTGAATGACAAAAACTATGATGAAAATCTATTGACATTTTCGCCAAATAATAAAAATGAGATGAAAATGTTAGGGAGGGACGATTTGGAAAGAGATTCAGAACGAATCTGCTGCATGGTTAGGAAGTTAGATGCGTATATTTGAACTGTATCATAGCCTACTGATCTATCCGGGCAGGACATAAGCTAGCATACACTTGCTTCATGTCTCATAAAACGTAAAAAAATGTCAATATCTGGAAGTAAGAGAAGAGCAGACATATGGATCAATTTGACGATGCAAAAGAGAACTCAATTCGGTCTGGTTTTCTGAACGCAGACAACAAAGCACCGCCTCTCACACAAATATGATGCACAGAGTTATGAACTAGTAGCTATGAGACT
>NW_015510459.1:0-1471 GCF_001515645.1 Sinocyclocheilus grahami
TGATGTATTTTGTGTCATTAAAACGACAAGTTTTGCATCCTCAAAGTTACAAAATTACACTTTTTGCATCATCAAAATGACAAGATGCTGTGTTTTGTGTAATCTGGTAGAGTTTGTAAGTAATTTATACTGTTTTCTTAATATTAATTTCAAGAAGGAAATGTCATTTATAAAGTGATTTATTCTGTTTTCTTAATATTAACAACTGACTCTTAAATGTAATTTAACAATTGTAAATGTAATGTAACAATATAAATTACTAAGGACATTTAAGAGTCAGTTGTGTAACTAAAGAAGGTTATTTTTGAAGTTAACATTTCCTTCTAGAAGTTAGAAGTCAATAAAAATGGTCATCAAATACATTTAGTAAACTTACAGATAATTGTAAACTCTCTGAAAAGCAACTGTCACTCACACTTAGTAATTTGTATTGTTTTCTTAATATTTATTTTATAGAATACTTCAAAAATAGCCTTCTTGTCTAGTTCTCCATTTGACTCTTTAAAGCCACTTTAAAGTAATTTCCTTTCTTTTCTTATGTTAACTTCGAAAATGAAATCTGAACTTTCTGTTTGTAAGTAAATCAATGCAATCTTCATGAATTATATATTTGGACACTTAAAAAGTAACTTAATGAAAGGCTTTTAATAATTTCAAAAGATTTAGTGTTTTGCATGTGACCACACCCTTTTCTTGTGATAAGAATCTTGGTGCTATAAAGCCCTTGGTAGTAAGTGGTTTCTTAAAGCACTATTAGCTCAAGGATTCCTTGAAGCGCTGCTGTGAAGCACCATTTCTGGGTTCTTTAAAATAACTTAAAATATATGGTTCTCTAAAGAACTTTAGTGTAAAAGGTTCTTTTGGGAGCTTAAAAGGGTTCTCCTATGGCAGTGGTTCTCAATTCCAGTCCTCGCGTACCCCCGCTCTGCATGTTTTGCATGTCTCTCTTTGTTAACACACTTGATTCAGATCATCATCTCGTTAGAAGTGAGCTCCGTGCATGAACTGTGTTCTGATTGACATGCTCCCTACACAGTGTCCATTGCTCCCTACACCCTGAGCAGGGGAAATCCGTTGAAGTTTACTTCACTTCGGAATATGCATTTACAGATTTGTGCTGCGCCGCTGCCTGCAGCGTCTTCACACACATACGAAACTTACTAGAGAAGCGTGAAGTGGGACGTAATATACCTCTGTAAATAAATACAATTTTGTCACGGCAGAGAAGAGTCAGGATCCAAGTGCAAGTGCAAATATAAGGTTTATTTGGTAACCACAATAACGGAGACACAAGGTGATAAATCCTCGAGGTCTTGGTCAAGATCAGAGCTCCTCTTGAGAAGCCTTCCTCCCAAGCGCTGGCCAAAACAAGGCGAGGGCTGAAGATCCGTACCCTGACTGAGCGAGAGCTGAAAACAGAGAACTGACAGGGAGACAGGACATGAGAATAACGAACCGACAAACACACATT
>NW_015510459.1:5633-9407 GCF_001515645.1 Sinocyclocheilus grahami
TTTGTAGTTTTGATTTCTGCATTATCTATGTGAATATTAAAATCCCCTGCAATAGCAAAACAGTAAAACTCTGAGGAAATCATTGATAACATTTCTATGAACTCTTCAACAAAGGCTGGAAAGTATTTTGGAGGCCTGTAAATAATGATAAACAGAATGCGTGGAGCACCTTTCAGCACAATCCCTAGATATTCAAAAGACAAGTACTGACCAAATGACACTTGCTTGCATTAATAAGGGCTAGGCGGGGCTGAAGCCCCAGTGCCCAAAGATGGAGGGGGCCTGTGATTGGCTGTGGTGGAAAGGAAACGTAGACCTTGAATGATTGGCCATCGGGAGCACCCAAACTTTTCCTGGTGAGCCGATCGCTGAAAACCCACCACGCCCACAAATATGAAAGGCAATTCAAAACACATTATAAATGTTAGAAACATATTGCTGAAAACACTTTACAAAGACTGTGAACTATGTAGTACTGAATTGTGGAGTTAGAACGTTAAATCATTTTTCACCATTTTTGTGTTCAGGATTTTTTGAATGATGACACACTGGAGCCTCTGAGCATGGCCCCTCCGAGCATGGCCCCTCTACTAACACTGTAGAGGTGTGTTTGACTTGAAGCGGTGCTGCGCAGACCGATCGTTGTTTGACATCTAAGTACCATGAGAACTATAGAGAGCAGACGCTCCTTATGCTTTCGAATCGCTCGCAGTACTGTGATGTCATACACAGATAGGTCTGCGCAGCACAGCTTCAAGTCGAACACACCTAATAACTAGAGCATGATGCAAAACCATGATGCAAAATTACATGTCATTTGCTAAAATTACGTGATGTATTTTGTGTCATTAAAACGACAAGTTTTGCATCCTCAAAGTTACAAAATTACACTTTTTGCATCATCAAAATGACAAGATGCTGTGTTTTGTGTAATCTGGTAGAGTTTGTAAGTAATTTATACTGTTTTCTTAATATTAATTTCAAGAAGGAAATGTCATTTATAAAGTGATTTATTCTGTTTTCTTAATATTAACAACTGACTCTTAAATGTAATTTAACAATTGTAAATGTAATGTAACAATATAAATTACTAAGGACATTTAAGAGTCAGTTGTGTAACTAAAGAAGGTTATTTTTGAAGTTAACATTTCCTTCTAGAAGTTAGAAGTCAATAAAAATGGTCATCAAATACATTTAGTAAACTTACAGATAATTGTAAACTCTCTGAAAAGCAACTGTCACTCACACTTAGTAATTTGTATTGTTTTCTTAATATTTATTTTATAGAATACTTCAAAAATAGCCTTCTTGTCTAGTTCTCCATTTGACTCTTTAAAGCCACTTTAAAGTAATTTCCTTTCTTTTCTTATGTTAACTTCGAAAATGAAATCTGAACTTTCTGTTTGTAAGTAAATCAATGCAATCTTCATGAATTATATATTTGGACACTTAAAAAGTAACTTAATGAAAGGCTTTTAATAATTTCAAAAGATTTAGTGTTTTGCATGTGACCACACCCTTTTCTTGTGATAAGAATCTTGGTGCTATAAAGCCCTTGGTAGTAAGTGGTTTCTTAAAGCACTATTAGCTCAAGGATTCCTTGAAGCGCTGCTGTGAAGCACCATTTCTGGGTTCTTTAAAATAACTTAAAATATATGGTTCTCTAAAGAACTTTAGTGTAAAAGGTTCTTTTGGGAGCTTAAAAGGGTTCTCCTATGGCAGTGGTTCTCAATTCCAGTCCTCGCGTACCCCCGCTCTGCATGTTTTGCATGTCTCTCTTTGTTAACACACTTGATTCAGATCATCATCTCGTTAGAAGTGAGCTCCGTGCATGAACTGTGTTCTGATTGACATGCTCCCTACACAGTGTCCATTGCTCCCTACACCCTGAGCAGGGGAAATCCGTTGAAGTTTACTTCACTTCGGAATATGCATTTACAGATTTGTGCTGCGCCGCTGCCTGCAGCGTCTTCACACACATACGAAACTTACTAGAGAAGCGTGAAGTGGGACGTAATATACCTCTGTAAATAAATACAATTTTGTCACGGCAGAGAAGAGTCAGGATCCAAGTGCAAGTGCAAATATAAGGTTTATTTGGTAACCACAATAACGGAGACACAAGGTGATAAATCCTCGAGGTCTTGGTCAAGATCAGAGCTCCTCTTGAGAAGCCTTCCTCCCAAGCGCTGGCCAAAACAAGGCGAGGGCTGAAGATCCGTACCCTGACTGAGCGAGAGCTGAAAACAGAGAACTGACAGGGAGACAGGACATGAGAATAACGAACCGACAAACACACATTGAACAAGGTGTCCTATAAAGGAATCGCTAATGAGTTGCAGCTGGCGCTCTGATTGAGCGCCAGCTGCAACCACTAACGAATGACGTACACACATACAACCACATGACAAGACGCAAAAGGACCGCACGGACCCATGAACCGTGACAAATTTAAATTCACGTCTCGCACACTTAAATGCCCTTTTTATGGAACATATACGCTCCCTTCAAACTGGAATCATGGCGGAATATCCGGTAATGTCCACTTCGCAGGGCACTTGCAGTCAATGTCTGAAGCAATAAGAGAAACATACAAAATGTGCAGAGCGGGGGTACGCGATGACTGGAATTGAGAACCGCTGTCCCATGGCATCAAGCTGAAAACCCCTTTTTGGTTCGGCCATGGTGGCCATTTTAGTCTGCAAGACCCACAGGCATAATTTTGGAACGGGTTGGACTTGTCCCCACAACTTTTTCCCAGGGTCGATACTGTCCCCACCACTTTTCAAAACATCTCGCGTCACGGATGTACCTAATACAAATGAATCATCTCCAGTTGACTAGAAGAGCATTGATTTTGTTCTTTTGACAAGCGGTGATTTTGCGCTGGAATGTGTTGTTTCTGTAATCGTGCCGAGTGCTCATTGCCGCCGTGATAAGGGAACAGTATTATATCAGCGCTTGTGCACGTCTTCACATAGACGAGCCCTTCAATTAATCACTAACACTATTGCAGAGACTCTCTATTCATACCAGTGAAGACACAAACGTATCCCAGCTCTTGATATGCAATCACTGATGAGAAATGAGCATCTTTGGATTTAATGAGAAAAAAAAGCAATTAAACAATAAAGGCGATTCAAACCCAGAACCTCTGACACACCTAACAAAAATGTTACCAGTAGACCAGGGAATGTGTTAAAATCTTGCGGAGCTAAGTATTTATTCACAGAAGTGAAAAATCTTGGGACTAACAATATTGTACACTTGAAAGTTTAATGTTGGAACTATCACATTACACTTGACTTCAATGCAGAGGTGTAAAGAGTTCAATACTTGAGTAAAAGTACAGAAACCTCACTGTGAAAATTCCTCCACTACAAGTTACAAGTCACCAATTCCAAAACAACTTGAGTAAAATTCTTAGAGTATCTGATTTTAACGGTACTTAAGTATTTTACTTATAATAAATGTAGGCTCAAAGATGCACTAGTCAAAGACACATGCCAGTGAACAACTTTTATGTTGTAGAGAAGATCCGAAAAACAGGCAGAGTCCAGGATCTATGTGCAGATATTTAATGGAAAACTAGAACAAACAATAAACCAAAAACCACAGGGAACAGAATGACAGGCAAAAAGACAACAATTACATTCAACCACGCATAAGGAACTTCTTCTTCCAGGTTTTTTTGGCGGTTGGCAACTCAACTTAATAGGTGCATTAGTGCCACCTACTAGACTGGAGTGTAAAAACATATAGGAGTACTATTGA
>NW_015510459.1:10261-12083 GCF_001515645.1 Sinocyclocheilus grahami
CCAAAAGGAAGAACAAGATATTCAAAGTGCCCCCTGGGGGTATTAAAAGCGGTTTTCCATTCATCCCCCTCTCTTATGCGAACCAAATGATAAGCATTGCGGAGATCTAATTTCGTGAAAAATGCAGACGCAGACGCTCGAAAGCCGACGACATCAACGGTAAAGGGTAAGTATTCTTCACCGTGATGTCGTTTAAGCCCCGATAATCAATACAGGGACGAAGAGAGCCGTCCTTCTTTTTCACGAAAAAGAACCCCGCACCGGCCGGAGATGAAGAGGAGTGGATGATCTTGGCTGCTAAAGAATCAGAAATATATTTCTCAATGGCCTCCCTCTCCGGAGTGGAAAGTGAATATAACTTGCCCTTAGGCGGAGACGTACCTGGCAATAAGTCTATTGCACAGTCATAGGGACGATGAGGAGGTAGAGAAGCAGCTCGAGACTTACTGAACACTCCCCTCAGATCAAGGTACTCCTGTGGGACGTTAGACAGGTCCGAGTGATCCTCCTGAAACACAGAACAGAAAACGGGAGAACACGCAGACAACAAACAGGTGGCATGACAATACTCGCTCCAGCCCAGAACAGTATTGTTACTCCAATTGATATGAGGGTTATGGAGAACCAGCCAGGGATGACCCAGCACTAACGGAGCAGAGGGCGTGTCGGTGAGGAGAAAGTGAATGTCCTCAGTGTGCTGACCCGAAGTAATGAGTCTTAATGGTGCAGTGGCGTGAATGACGGAAGGTCAAGCCTGGCCGTTCGGGCTGAGAAAGCTCCACCATGGGAATCTGAAGGGACCGAGCGAACCCAATGTCCAAAAAATTCCCCTCTGCTCCAGAGTCCACTAAAGTCTCACAGTCATGATTAAAAGACAGAATTACCAGCCTCACAGAAAGAGGAGAGCTCGAATAAGAGGATTTGTGTTCTTTGATGGCACCCGTGAATAGCCTCCTACCTACTGGCGGGCGTGGTCTTTTACTGGACACTGTGCTGCGATGTGTCCGGGGCCGCCACAGTATAAACACAATCCCTCTCTCTTACGTCTCTGCCTCTCCTGTTGTGGGAGTCGGAAGCTTCCCACCGGCTTGGGTCCTGTTGTGAGAGTCAGAACCTTCCCACCTGCATGGGCTCGGGCTCTGGAAGAGAGAAAACAGTTTTACTGGTGAGTGTAGGTAATTGAGTCTGTGAGGCGAACGGCAGTTCTCGGAGTTGTCGTTGATCCCGCCTCCGCAATTGGGTGTCCACCCGAATGGCTAGAGCTAGGAGTTCGTCCACCCCGGTCGGTAACGCTGATGAATCCATCTCATCCTTAATTCTATCAGAAAGTCCAAACAGAAACATGTCCCACTGTGCCTCTGCATTCCACCCACACTCTGCAGCCAATGTGCGAAATTCGATTGAATAGTCAGTGACTGTGCTCTGTCCTTGACGTAACTCGGCGAGAAGTCGTGCTGCTTCTCTGCCCAAAGCAGCATGATCAAAAACCTTTCGTAGCTCCTCGGAAAAAAGCCTGAAAAGACGAGCAACAAGGCAGTCTCTGTTCCCATACTGTGGTTCCCCAGTTAGCCGCTCGTCCCGAGAGCAACGTTATGACAAACGCCACTTTAGCCTCTTCAGTGGGAAACGAAGATGGTTGGAGGGAAATGTAGAGTGAACATTTAGCCAAAAAAGAACGACATAATTGGGGTTCCCCGGAATAAAAAGCTGGAGGTGGTAACCGAGGTTCATGGGTGTGGACAATCGGACCCACCGAAACCGGTGGATGAAGCAAGGGTGGTTGCTGACCTGAAGCCGTCTCTGCCTTCAGATGCTGGATCTG
>NW_015510460.1:0-1128 GCF_001515645.1 Sinocyclocheilus grahami
TGTCACATGATCCTTCAGAAATCATTCTAATATGCTGATTTTTGTAACATCATTAATGTCTTTGCTGTCACTTTTGATCAATTTAATGTCAGTTTACCATCAGTGACTACGCTAACCTGCCAAACCTCGAGCTGCAATGACTGCCAGCCAATAGGACGTTATTGTGTCTCAGGTCCTTTTATTAGGCTGAACTTTGGCCAAGACAGTGAGTGGAGCTACATTTGAAAGTGTGAATGTTTATCAGGTCTCACTCTATGTAATTGTAGCTGTCAAGATTGTGTAAGAAGTCACAGTTTCTCTGATACAAGAGCAGGTGAAATTATCAAGAAAACTGGGATTTGTTTCTTCATCTTCATATTCAGTCTTGTCCGCCCTCCATTTATTTATTTATACTGCTTGTTGTAGAGTGCTTTATTCATTGTACATCTTTACTGCTTATTTTATTTAGGCTGACAGGAGGAAACACAGATATGTGAAACACTTCATACATCAGTGTTTGGCCATGATTATGGATGTGGCTTGTTTTCTCATCTCTCAGATAAAGAGGAGCTTTTCCAGAATGTTTTGACCCAGGTAGCAGAGCAGTTCTCCAGGTATTATCACCGTCTCTGCTTCTGTATTTTATGTTCAATCTCTCAGCTAATTCATAATGACCTTCTTTTGATTTAATTTTGAATACCTTTTGGTATTGTAAGGATGAATGATCTTTGTATATTTCTCTCCATCTTCTCTCCAAGGGCATTTAAAATCAACGAACTGAAGACTGAGGTGACAAATCGCCTAGCCATGCTGGAGAAGAGAGTGGAGTGTGAGTTTTTTTAACTGTTTTGTCCAGTGTTTTGCTAATGGACAGAATTCATGTTCAAATTTCATTTCAGCAGAGTTCTAATCTTCACAAACAAGACATTCTGGATGCTGCGCTCCGTGAATTACTGATCATTTATTCTGTAGTGCTTCCAACATCAGCACTGCATTATAAATGACATTATGGTGAACCCAGTGCAGCATGTTGTATCTTTTGCATTAGGGATCATGATATGAGGAAGTAGATATGTTTTGTGTTTGATTTATATAAGTGGCTCATGTAAGAAGCCTTCCATACCACAGCTGATAACTCAAATAGCCAAT
>NW_015510460.1:1989-2639 GCF_001515645.1 Sinocyclocheilus grahami
TTTTTTTTGCTCTTTATTGCTCCTATGGACATGACTGTCATGAGTTCATTTGTTTAAACATTTGAATATATCCTTGCATATTTGTGTAAAGTAGGTGGAGCCATGTTTTCCCATGATTCCTTTTTTCTGCTATCAGATTAAATTGGGCTGTGCTGAATTCGACATCTATAGCACCCTAAAAACAGATGTTTTGACTTAAAAAAACAACAACTAATAAATACATTTAATGCAACAGTTTGCATTAGCCTTTTTGAGGTTGTGATAATAGGTTCCCTGATTGCATCAATAAACTAAATTGCAACAATACTGATTGTTTTCAGATACTCCTCTTTTCTGTCATTGGCTGGTCAAATGGCCACAAACGCAGCTATTGTTTAAGCCAATGTTGCTGTGTTGGACTGAATGGAATGATCAGTCAAACAGTGCTGTTTCAATAATGCAAGTGTTTACATTCCTACGACTTTCTTGTACAAATGAGCTGTCTCTGCACATTATGCCAGGAGGATATGAGAAAGTCATTTCAGGTGATTTATTACTGTGCATGGCCTATAAACAGAATAGTAGCAGGAAGTCCAGAGATTATATGATGTATATGATTACACTAATTAAATTATACAATGTGAGTGCAGAGGTCGTGTGTCTAATCAAAC
>NW_015510460.1:8492-9157 GCF_001515645.1 Sinocyclocheilus grahami
GGCTGACTAAATACTTTTTTTCCCCACTGTATATATATAATTTTTATATGTTATATATTTTATATATTAATTTCTATCTATATATCTCAGGTCCGTCCTTCAATAAACGTTTATGTGATTTTTTTTTTGGTGATTTCATCAGCCTCCGTGCAATTATATGTGGGATACAATTAATTATAATTATATATTTTTGTCAAATAAAATTACATCAAATTAAATAATGATTGCCTCTCTCTCCATTTTCAGCTTTGCATCCATGACAATTACCGGAGTAATCCATTTCATAATTTCCGTCACTGCTTCTGCGTCACTCAGATGATGTACAGCATGATCTACCTCTGCAACCTACAGGTATAGACACTTTCTGTCTCTTCATGTTTTAAAGACACCTCTTTTTTTTTGCTCTACAGCCACCTGTTTCTTTAGCTCAGGAAATCTGGAGCATCAGAGGTAGATTTAAGGGAAGTGGGAGGTGAATAAAAGAAACTGAGAGATAGCAAAGTGATAAATGAGTGATGTAAAAGCAATTCTGCGTCTGTGAAGATGCTTTCAGCCTCTCTGTGCTGCTGTTGCCATGGATGTGTATTAAGAGGTCATTGGATTAATTATCTGAGCTATTACAGGCCGAGCTATTAGAGGACAAATTACTTACTCTACCAGTGTAG
>NW_015510460.1:10810-12080 GCF_001515645.1 Sinocyclocheilus grahami
AGCTTTACATCACAGGAATAAATTACATTTTAAAATATATTCAAACAGAAACTTATTTTAAATTGATTGTGATAATATTTCACAATATTGTTATTTTTACTGTATTTTAATCATATAAATGCAGGTGAAGGACATTACAAAAAAACATTAATCTATTATATATATTATAAAATATTTATTAGAATATTTTAGAATATTTTAAATGGTATATATATATTTTATTTATTTTTTTGTCCCCAAAGCACTGGAATTATTTCAAATGAAAAATATATATTTTGTTTAAATAATAATAATAATAATATAAAATATATTTTAAAAAATAGATTAAAATGAATTGTAATAATATTTCACAGTATTGCTGTATTTTTACTGTATTTTAATCAAATAAATGCAGCTTTAGTGAGAAAAAGAGACCTCTTTTAAAAACATCTGAAAAAAATCACACTACCTCTGTTTTGAACATTGAGGGTTTATTTGTGATTTTTCCTTACACAAGTCATTGTGTTCGACATATTCTACATATGTGCTGCCTCATGGACAACAGATGCAAGTAAAATTTGTATTTTCGAGTGTTTTGGACCCTGTACACAGCACCATCCTCTCTTTTGCAGGTATCAGATTAACGCACGCACAGAGCTGGCGGTAAGGTACAATGACATCTCTCCTCTGGAGAACCATCACTGTGCCGTGGCCTTCCAGATATTCTCTCAGTCTGACTGCAACATCTTTGCCAACTTTGATCCTGAAGCCTTCAAACTGATTCGTCAGGTGTGCCTCTGGCCTTTAAACTGAGCTTTGTGCACACATACTTAATACATTTGTCTTTGAACAATGAATAATGATTTGGTCTGCTATTTTGTCTGTGACAGGGAACCATCAACCTGATACTGGCCACAGACATGGCCCGACATGGAGAGATTCTGGACTCTTTCAAACAGAAAGTGGATTACTTTGACTTCACTAATGAGGAGCATGTTACTTGTGTAAGCTTTCTGAACTCATTTAACAGTATCTGTATTCACCTACAAAAATGTGCTGTGATGAGCTTATTAAACATGTATGTTTATATCTGTGACAGCTAAAAATGGTGTTGATCAAGTGCTGTGACATCTCTAATGAGGTTCGGCCGATGGAGGTCGCTGAGCCGTGGGTGGACTGTTTGCTGGAGGAGTACTTCATGCAGGTAAAGAAATAGTTAATCTAAAAATTCTCAAAATGTACTCATTCTCAGGCCATCCAATATGTAGATGAGTTTGTTTCTTCATCAGAA
>NW_015510461.1:0-991 GCF_001515645.1 Sinocyclocheilus grahami
ATCCATCCATCCATCCATCCACCCAGCCCACCCATCCATCCATCCATCCATGGGATTCTCTGCTCAGTCATTGAAACAAATTAACTTCCTTCTAATACATGGCCAGTTCAGCTTGTACTTTCTCAAAGAAGAGAGACCTGGATAAAAGCCACTGAGGGTTGTTGAGGGAACAGTCTTTGGAGACAGTCGAGAACATATTCTCATGGGAAATTATTTAAGGAGAAACACATTGTGTGTAGTAGCAATGAACTTGTGAAACCATTTAGGCAATATAATTAATTCCTCACCTTGCTTACAAGTGAACACGGGATCATTTAGAAGGGGACACATTCTCATTATCACCATGTTTAAATACCACTCGGTCAGGGGGAACTATAGTACAAATGCTCCACAAATACTAGGATTGTATGTGTGGCTTGGTGTGAGTTTCCAATTTCCATTCAGTTTTGATAGCAAGCCAGATTTCGACTTAAAATGACAAATAACAACAAGCCTGACTAACCACTTGACACCATGAAATATATAGCAACTGAGCCAAGCAGTGGTGTCATTACTCCACTCCACTCTCTGCCATAAATTTTATGGGTATTCCAGCCATTTTTCTGTTCTTGGAACTGTGACACAGTGAATGAAGAATATCCACAGCAGGCCTTGTGGGGTTCTTGTGGTAGTCTGGGCATTCTGTGCCCTGCGTTTTCCCCCGTAGTCAGGGAGTGAGAGAAAGGGTTGTAGGGCATGTGTGCCACAATGTATTGGGTTCTGCTAACTGTCTCTTTTGGCACAAGACCCATTGTTTCCATTACCCGTGACAAGACAATAACGTTCAGCGGGGTGAGAAAGAGGGCCAAAACCGCCACCTCTAACAATTCCGCGCCAAAGACTATAAACGCTTTGCCGCACAAACGCTTAGCCTGCAGGGCCAGGATCCCACGTCACGCCAAGAAAGAACCTCAAGGGTGTGTGTGTGTGTGTGTGTGTGTGTGTGTGTGTG